>NC_137199.1:31272228-31369728 GCF_960531495.2 Zeus faber
ATAAAATGTAGAAACTCAATCCGAGGGGCACGCTGTGCGGCCGTTTACAGCCTGTTTGTGTGATTTAATGAAGCGATGGGAGATGGATGCAGCTGATGGATGGAGCAGACCTTGGCCTATCTAGGTCAACACATAGATAGAGAGACAGAGAGACATATAGAATACAGACAGACAGAGAGACAAACCGACAGATAGACAGACAGACTGACAGACAGACAGACAGATATACAGATTGACAGACAGATAGATAGACAGACTGACAGACAGATAGATAGATAGACAGATAGATAGATAGATAGACAGACAGACAGACAGACCGACAGATAGATAGATAGATAGACAGATAGATAGATAGATAGATAGATAGATAGATAGATAGATAGATAGATAGATAGATAGATAGACAGATAGATAGATAGATAGATAGATAGATAGATAGATAGATAGATAGATAGATAGATAGATAGATAGATAGATAGATAGATAGATAGACAGATAGATAGATAGATAGATAGATAGATAGACAGACAGATAGATAGATAGATAGACAGATAGATAGATAGATAGATAGATAGATAGATAGATAGATAGATAGACAGATAGATAGATAGACAGACAGACAGATAGATAGATAGATAGATAGATAGATAGATAGATAGATAGATAGATAGATAGATAGATAGATAGATAGATAGATAGATAGATAGACAGATAGATAGATAGATGTTTCTGTGAAGATAGACCTCCTTTTAACCCTTTGGTTTCCCTGCAGCCTACAAGTGCAGATGCACCAGAAAAGGACCGAAGATCCGATACAAGGACGTCCAGAAACTGGAGATCAAACCCAAACACCCGTTCTGCCAGGAGAAGATGATCTTGTGAGTAATTTTTCCTTTGCTCTCCCTCGCTCTCTCTCTCTTCCTCTCTCTCTCTCTCTCTTCCTCTCTCTCTTCCTCTCTCTCCGTCAATTAACTTCAATGAGGCTTTATTGGCATTATAACCATAAATAAATAATGTTCAGGTGGAAAGAAAAATAATAATCATAATAACAGTAAAATATATAACAGGAAAGTAAACACAGCTGACTCCATTGTTCCACTGGGGGACTACTACGTCCATGTGGGAAATTATGGGAAAACCTGGAGCGGCGTGATTGGGCCCGACGGCCCAATCACAACCCGAGCGGTGCTCTGTTCCTGGACCTCTGTGCTCATCATGGACAGTCCATGACAATCTTCCACCACCAGGGGATCATAATCGGTCTAGGTACCAGAGCACCTTGGGCCGAAGGTCGATGATCAACTTTGTAGTCGTTTCGACTGACCTGAGGTCATATCAGAGAAGACAGAGAAGAGCTGTCTAGCGCCACCTGCCGGTGAACTGGATCAGATGGCGGGGTCGGCTGCCAGACAGACCTGGCAGGTGAATCAGTTAGTGACTGTTTGCTGGGAACGACTAGTAGAGGAGCCTGGCGACGAAGGGTCCGGCCTCATCGAGGTTCTGGTTGTGTTCGTATCCTCTGCGGTCAGATCCGTTCTTCGCTGGTGTCCGGCTCCGGCAGCGATGCGTTTTGTCTCCTGCTCCTGTTTTTGCGCAAGATGTTGTCCTGGATGAGAGCAAGCTCCTCCTAATCCGAGGGCCATGGTTCCCGAAAAAAGTCAACTTGTCCCCTCATGTGGAGGAGTTTAGAAATCTCTGGGTGGTAATGACGAGTGAGGGTCAGAGCGAGCGTGAGATGGACGGACGGTTGGAGCAGCGTCTGCAGTGATGCAGCCCTGCACCGGAGCGTCGCGGTGAAGAGAGCTGAGCCCAGACACAAAGCTCTCAATTTGCTGTCAATCTTTGCTCCAACCCTCACCTGGTCATGAGCTCTGGGTCCGGACCGAAAATATAAGGTAAATTGATCAGATATATATAAGATACAGGATGCAATAAAGCTCCTCTGCAGGGTTGCTGGGCTCAGCCTTAGAGAAAGGGGGAGGAGCCTTAGACATAGGGGGAGGAGCCTTATATATAGGGGGAGGGGCTGTTGCGAGGGTGAGGAGCCTGAGCCCCTCTCCCACATGGAATCCATAACATTTGTGGATAATAAATACCCCTTGAAGGCAGCAGGTTCCACATTGGCCTCCTTTAGTACGGAGCCTGTTCCCACAGAGATGACTGTTATGGACACAGTAGGTGACGGGTTGGGGTCAGTACCTTATGTCCAGTGTAGACTCCATCGTTTGGACGTACAATCTCAATCTGTTTGGTTTGTTTCCTGGCTCCAGAGACCAGCTCCACCTCCCCGTCTCCGCCCCCCTCCCGGACGGACTCGGTTCCCTCCGTCAGGGAAGTCGGAAGCCCCCGTCCCCGGACGCAGTAACCCAAACCCCACGTTATTGAATCAATGTGATCGCTTTCAACCTGTCCTCCGCCCTCTGCCTCCGGAGGAGGAACGCGCTCCACCCCTTCTCCCTCTCCCTGTCCGCTCGCTCCCTCCCCGGCTCCGCCCTGCGGTGCAGCCAGCGGGCGGAGCCCAGCGCTTGGTCCCGATGTCCCCACACCGCACCCCCGACTCTAAAAGACACGCCCTCGGCCTTTTGAACAGAAATAATACATTTTAAGAACCATAAAGAGCTGTCTCCGTGGAGACCGGACGTCTTTCAGTTTCTCCTCTTTGCAGCCGAGCTTCACGGTTGGGACTGGACTCGCCATCGGACCCAAATGGGTTTTTTTTCTTCCCAAAAACAAACAGCCTTTGAAATATTTGTACCAAATTAATATTCCGAAAAACCCTCTTTATGTGCTTTGCTGGAATTTTGATTGGGCTCCACGCCTACTTCACGTGCTTGTCCCGACAAATGTTACAGCTTCCATTCACACACTCTTCCATCCAAAGCCTTTCTGGCATTTTCCTGGAAATGACACAAGGTGGAGGATGGGGAGATTTACAGAGCGACTTTAATGGAACATGGACACGGGCTCCTTTTCCCTCATGACACCAGGATGGAACATTACCAGTGGATTTATGGCTTTTGGTGAAAGAGGTGAAAGGGGCTTTAGAGAGAGCGGCGTGGCCTTCGAGGGAGGGGCGTGGCCTTCGAGAGAGGGGCGTGGCCTTCGAGGGAAGGGGGTGGCCTTTGAGAGAGGAGCGTGGCCTTTGAGATAGGGGAGGGGGCATCAGAGAGAGGGAGAGGACCTCAAAGTAGAACGGCTGCTGCTGCACATTGAGAGCAGCCCGTCGAGGTGGTTGCATTACCTGATGAGGACGCCCCCTGCTGGTCTCCCTCTGGAGGTGGACCGGGCATGGCCAACTGGGAGGAGACCCCTGGGGGCGGAGCCAGGAGCCGCTGGAGGGACTCTCAGGAGAAGAAAATGCTGTGTGTGTGTGTGTGTGTGTGTGTGTGTGTGTGTGTGTGTGTGTGTGTGTGTGTGTGTGTGTGTGTGTGTGCGTGTGTGTGAACGCGTGTGCGTGTGTGTGTGTGTGTGAGTGTGCGTGTGTGTGTTTGCGTGTGTGTGTATGTGCGTGTTTGTGAGTGTGTGTGCGCGTGTGTGTGTGTGTTTCTGAGTGTGTACGCGTGTGCGTGTGTGTGTGTGTGTGTGTCGTGTGTGTGTGTATGTGTGTGTGTGCGTGTGTTGTGTGTGTGTGTGTGTGTGTGTGTGTGTGTGTATGTGTGTGTGTGTGTGTGTGCGTGTGTGTGAACGCGTGTGCGTGTGTGTGTGTGTGAGTGTGCGTGTGTGTGTTTGCGTGTGTGTGTATGTGCGTGTTTGTGAGTGTGTGTGCGCGTGTGTGTGTGTGTGTTTCTGAGTGTGTACGCGTGTGCGTGTGTGTGTGTGTGTGTGTCGTGTGTGTGTGTATGTGTGTGTGTGCGTGTGTTGTGTGTGTGTGTGTGTGTGTGGTGACCTGTAAACAGTCGGGCTCTTCACTTCATTGGTGAAGCAATGAGTTGATCCATTCATCTCCCAGATAATTACCACCTTCATCCAGGAGGGAGAGATCAAGTGAGAAAAGAGGCAAAGTGTGAAAATGGCTCTTTAAGCATCTACTGCACACGCCATGAAGCATGACACCACATGTACGTGTGTGCATGCGTGAGCAAGTAGGAGAGAGAGAGAGAGGGAGAGACTGCCCTTGAATATCTCAAAAGTTTGACCTTTAACCTATTTGGACCCAGCAAACAGAGAACAAATTGAATCTCCTCTCGTGGGTCTAGTCAGAAGAACAGTAAAACTCAGCCTTGCCTTTTATTTTCTAGAGCAAGCGAGAGGAGTTTGAAGTCTCTCTGATTTCTGAGACAGCAGCATGCTGTCACCTGCTGGTGATGTAGAGCATCACACTGAACAGAATTTGGATGGCAACAGTGTGTGTGTGTGTGTGTGTGTGTGTGTGTGTGTGTGTGTGTGTGTGTGTGTGTGTGTGTGTGTGTGTGTGTGTGTGTGTGTGTTTACAAAAGTACGGAGAGAAAAACAATAAATTGTTATGTTGAGCAGCAGGGCGTAGGGGTATTCCACAGCGTCAAGCCGTGTAGGAGACGAGCAGAAAACCCGAGGCCCTGAAGGGACCGGACGTCAGACGCTTTGCCGCTGTGTTCCTGATGTGATCCTGTCTTTCTGTTTCCACTCTGATGGCCGCGCGGCGCTTTGGGCTCCAGCGTCACCATGGAGAACGTGTCTCGCTTCAAGGGCCAGGAGTACTGCCTTCACCCCAAACTGCAGAGCACCAAGAACCTGGTCAAGTGGTTCCGCATCTGGAAGGACAAGCTCAGGTACGGAGCCTCAGAAACAACAGCCTTCATACAGCTCTGGCTTTGCTTTCTCAATTAATTGAGTTGGAAGAATTGAGCAGGAAAACAACAGTTGACTTTTACATTTGATGACAAAAATACATACACACACAGAACAACATGTCTGAAACACAGAATCAATATAAAAACAATCTAATTCAGTGAAAGCAGCTAAGCAGAAACCCAAAACCACACAAATGTACACATCAGGAATGTATTATTTTTAACTTTCATACAGTTTACAGTTTATACAGAGAAGATCTGACTGGTCGTTTCGGATTAAAATAACACTGCATTAAATTAAAGGCAATACCTGTTGCTCCCTTTTGAGCAGAGATTTTAATTGTGTGAAAAAGCTCAAAAACAACAAACCTGGATTCAAAGTCACTTCCCTAAAAATACCCCACAACTTTGCAGTATTTTTGCTGGAAATATTGACAATTGATAAGGAAATGCCGTTTAAATAAATGTAATCTAAGCCCTGGTGTTACCCCCAGGGGGCGCTGCGTGGGGTGAGTGTGAGGGTGGGGTGGAGGGTGGAGTGGAGAGCGGAGCCGAGGAGGAAGCGTTCTCAAAAGACGCCCAGGGGTCATTGAAGTGTCATCTTATAAAACTGAAACATATTGAGCTTGGTGAACGCCACTGATCAGCTGATGGATCAGACACCAACACGTAAACAAGTAAAATGTCGAGTCTGAGATGTAAATTCATTGATAAATGATCGTCCTGAAAAGTCTCTTCATCTCAAGCTTGTGAAGGATCCGTGGTCTGAAATGAAGTGCGGCTCATTTCACTCCCCAGCTTTCAAGTGTCCACTCCATTCTTCCAAACAGTTTCTATCAACCGGGCTCCTGGTGTCCCTCCGGGCCCCGGAGCAGAGGGGTCCCGACCCCCTTCAGAGCCAGGACCAGCACAAAACGGGGTTCGGTCATCAGAGCGTGTGTCTTTATTCACTTCAGTGATGATAATGTGATGATCAGACAGGATCTGGATCCAAACCGCTCAGAAAAATGGAGGCGGTAGCTCAGGTGCAGCGGTTCGATCCCCGGCTCCTCCTGCTTGTGTGCTGTGGTGTCCTTGAGCAAGGACCTTCAACCCCTAATGGCTCCTGAAGGCTGCGTCCTTCGGTGAATAATTAAAGGTCACTTCAAACAAAAGCGTCTGCGAAATGGTGATGATGTAAATGAAGAATAACACGTCGTTTCAGTTCCGTGGCTTTGTTTTATTAGTTCTGATCACTTTTTTAAATCAAAATATTCAATCATAAATATTTATGGTCATTTCAAAATTAATTGGGCCTGTTCCTTGGTTTGGGGTCTTGGTTTGGGGTCTTGGTTGGAGTCATGGTTGGAGTCTTGGTTGGAGTCTTGGTTGGGGTCTTGGTTTGGGGTCTTAGTTGGGGTCTTGGTTGGAGTCTTGGTTGGGGTCTTGGTTGGAGTCTTGGTTTGGGGTCTTGGTTTGGGGTCTTAGTTGGAGTCTTGGTTGGAGTCTTGGTTGGGGTCTTGGTTTCGGGTCTTGGTTTCGGGTCTTGGTTTGGAGTCTTGGTTGGAGTCTTGGTTGGGGTCTTGGTTGGGGTCTTGGTTGGAGTCTTGGTTTGGGGTCTTGGTTTGGGGTTTTGGTTGGAGGCTTGGTTGGAGTCTTGGTTGGGGTCTTGGTTGGGGTGTTGGTTGGGTTCTTGGTTTGGGGTCTTGGGTGGGGTCTTGGCTGGGGTCTTGGGTGGGGTCTTGGTTGGAGACTTGTTTGGAGTCTTGGTTGGGGTCTTGGTTGGGGTCCTGGTTTGGGGTCTTGGTTGGAGTCATGGTTGGAGTCTTGGTTGGAGTCTTGGTTGGGGTCTTGGTTGGGGTCTTGGTTGGAGTCTTGGTTTGGGGTCTTGGTTTGGGGTTTTGGTTGGAGGCTTGGTTGGAGTCTTGGTTGGGGTCTTGGTTGGGGTGTTGGTTGGGTTCTTGGTTTGGGGTCTTGGGTGGGGTCTTGGCTGGGGTCTTGGGTGGTGTCTTGGTTGGAGACTTGTTTGGAGTCTTGGTTGGGGTCTTGGTTTGGGGTCTTGGTTGGGCTCTTGGGGTCTTAAAATGTCAGTCATATACAAATAGCCAAAAATGCAAAACAGATATTATAGATTCAGCTAATTGTCATTGCACAGAGTACAAGTACTGAGGCAAAAAAATGCATTTTACACCCTAGTAACTGACGTAGCGGTGCCCAGGGAGCAGTTAGGGGGTTCAGTGTCTTGCTCAAGGACACATCAGCACACTACCAGGAGGAGCTGGGGATCAAACCGGCCATCTTCCACTTACTAGATGACCTAGTCAACCTCCTGAGCCACTGCCCAAATTACTGTTATAAGTGTGACCCAACCCGACCTTGGTTTGGTTGAAGTGTGTGAAGACATCGCATCGCACCGGTTTTCAACAAAGGTGGAAAATCCAGGTTCAGAGAGTAAAATTCCACTCCGGGATTTTTTATTATTTCATTATTACATTACATTGATGAGACGCTTTTATCCAAAGCCACTTACAATTATTCAAACAGCGACGGACGCAGCCATCAGGAGCAATGAGGGGTTAAGTGTCTTGCTCAAGGACACTACAGCATGCTAGCAGGAGGAGCCTGGGATCCAACCAGCAACCTTTAGATCACTAGATGACCAGCTCTACCTCCTGAGCTACCGTCCCCGCGACATGAGTCGATCATGTGGATTTAGTGGATCACCGTGGAGCCAGAGGACCCATGGATCGGCACACGTCTGGGGCTAAAACATGGAAACGGGTCTTGGACTTTCTGGAGCAGGAGTCATCCACCTCTGGCTTTCAGATGTTCAGTGAACATCAACCAAGAAATTTAAAATAAAAACCAAAACACCAACCTGAGAGTAGATTCGATCAAATTAGATGATATAAGAAAACACTTTAGGAATCTCTGCCTCGGTTTGAAGACGTCTAACTGGATCAATTTAAAATGTTCTGATGCCAATCACTCGGGTCAACCCCCCCATCACCGGAAAATAAGATGGTGGTTCTGTAAAGTGGTTCTGTAAGGTGGTTCTGTAAGGTGGTTCCTGTGGGTGGTTCCTGTGGGTGGTTCCTGTAAGGTGGTTCTGAAAGGTGGTTCTGAAAGGTGGTTCCTCTCCACTTGTCAAGCATCTGCTGATGGGTGAGACAGTGGCCACAGGGAAGAGGTCGAGGGTCTCAGTCCTCACCCCAGTTCTCCTCTTCCTGTTGTGTTCCTTCAAAGTGGAGAAACACAGAACGTACTATACACCAACCAGAACTTCCTCCTGCAACCAGCTGGAATCAAACCACACACCAACCACACACCACCCACACACCACCCACACACCACCCATACACTGATCACACACCGACCACACACCACCACACATTGACCACACACCACCACACACCACCACACTGTCTGACTGACTGACAGTCTCTCTGATTGACTGACTGACCTTATCAGAACAAGCGGCTGCTTCTCCCTAAACCTCCAGACAATGTGAGGCTGGTAGAATGTCTACCTTTTCTCCTTCAAATACCAAAAGTGAATATGGAGCCCTTTCCCAGTCTGTCTCCCAGTGGGAGGCGTGCAGGTCCCAGTGGGTTTGAAGCTCTACCTGCCTAGTGCCCTGCCGTCCACATGTCTTCTACAGGAAACCGATTTCAGTGCAATGACAGTCTGTATCATGACCCTGTTCAGTAAAAACAGGGCTTTTATTGACATTTTATTTCTTTTAATTGGCATCTACCATCATTGGACCTGCTTCCCAGAACGGAAGACGACAGTGATGGATATTTTTTTTTCATTAGCATGGATGATTTGGGGGAAACTAAATAAATAAATGACATAAAGAGTCTCAATTCCACTGCTCTACCTCTCGCAGTCTGGTGGGAAATGGTTTCCAGACCAGCGCTGTCCCTCAGTCTGGTGGTTTGGTGGTTTGGTCGTCTGCATTCAGAGCATCACATCCTTTCCCTTCACTCTACACGCTGTAGATATCCAGAAAGTCACTGAATGAAAACCCAAGACTAAGACTAAACATATAGTACTATTTTGAAAAAATTTAGAAAAAACATAGTACTGTTTTAAATACTTTGAAAATAGAACCAGGATGGAAAATAAATTAACAATAAAAGCAAAGTATATTTCAACAAAGTGTGCATGACAACAAGGATAAACCTTCATAAATACATGACCTGTAAACATGCTGGATAACGCAATGTAAAGCAATGTCAAGCGTCTTAAAACTGACAGACAAAAAAAAAAATATTTTGACAAAAACAAAACACTAATAAAACAACAACAAGAAAGGGCCAAAGTGTAGAAATGAAGTTTTCAGGAGCTCAGATCTGTCTGTTGTAATAAAATCGAATCAACCAAATTATTATATGTATTATAATATTCATATTATTATCAACTAGACAATTCCTGGAGACATTGTTAAAAGGGAGCTGGCCCCTGTGTGGCCCCTCATATATTATCATATCAAAAGATGTATAGAACTATCAGATAAGATGAATATTTATCAATAAAAATATTATAAATGAATATGACGTTTCAGAGGAATCTCATCGTTTGTGGTTTTATTTCCTCAGAGTGTACGAGGCCTAGAGCCGCGACATCCCAGGACACGAGGATCCTGATGACGGACGCTGCGGCGGGAAAAGCACTTCCTGTTTCCTGCTCCTGCTTCCTGTTTCCTGCTTCCTGTTTCCTGTTTCCTGATTCCTGTTTTCTGTTCCCTGCTTCCTGACGCCTGACGACAACAGCTGTAAAAAAAATGGGGTAAAAAAAAAAAAAAAAAAAAAAAAGAGTGAGTTGTGTTTCCACTCGGCCCTGTCTCTGTTCAAATGGAGTTTTAAAGTTAAAGTGTTTTTGTATTTTAAAGACCGACGATCCTTCTGAACGTCCAGTGGAAGTTTTATTTGGTAGATTTTAGGATTTTCACTGTAACATAAACACTGTAACATGTGTACGCCTACGTCCACGCCTGCAGAAACTGAAATAACGAGACTTAAATCCAAATCATCCAGTCATTACACTGTGTGTGTGTGTGTGTGTGTGTGTGTGTGTGTGTGTGTGTGTGTGTGTGTGTGTGTGTGTGTGCGTGTCTGTTTGAGTGCGTGTGTGCGTGCATACCCGCCGGTGTGCATGTGCGTGCGTGTGTTTGCGCGTGTGCGTGTGCGTGCGAGTGTGTTTGTGCCTGTGTGCGTGTGCGTGTGCTAGTCACATGTGTCAAACACCCATTTCATCCATTTTGTCAAATTTCACAGATTTCAGGTAAAACGCAGAAAAAAAAAAGCAAAAGGTTTGATTTTGTGCCATTTTCTGTCTTGCAGTGAGTGTGTTTGGTTATACACGGTATATAAAGTAGATAAGAATTTAGAAAAATAAATGAATAAAATTCAGTTTTCAAATTAAAAAAAGTAAAAGATCTGTTTTTGAAAATGTGCTGAAATTCTCATTGCTGTAGTTTCTGATAAGTTTCTATTCCTATAAAATATAAATACACAATATGATGAGATAATGGAGCATGATGTTGAATTGTGACCAAAAATTTGAAAAAAGCGAAAATGAGAAGGAAAAGAATAGGAATTCTATTTTAGATTCTGGAATAGTCTGTTTAATTTCTCTGGGAACGGCGGCCAAGGAAATAAAAACACGTAGAATTATATTATATTTAGTATGAGTATGTTAAATATATCACTGGGTGGGAGTTTTGTGATCTCTCTTATTATTCTCAATAAAGGAAATGTCTTCTTTCCACGTTGCCGTCAATTCAAAAGTCATGGCTGAAAACAACCTCCGTGTTGAGCAGCAGCAGCAGCAGCAGCAGCAGCAGATGCAGCAGCAGCAGAAGCAGCAGCAGATGCAGCAGCAGCAGCAGATGCAGCAGCAGAAGCAGCAGATGCAGCAGCAGCAGCAGATGCAGCAGCAGCAGATGCAGCAGCAGCAGCAGATGCAGCAGCAGCAGATGCAGCAGCAGCAGCAGATGCAGCAGCAGAAGCAGCAGCAGCAGATGCAGCAGCAGCAGCAGATGCAGCAGCAGAAGCAGCAGCAGCAGATGCAGCAGTAGATGCAGCAGTAGCAGTAGATGCAGCAGTAGCAGCAGCAGATGCAGCAGCAGCAGCAGCAGCAGCAGCAGCAGCAGATGCAGCAGCAGCAGCAGCAGCAGCAGCAGCAGATGCAGCAGCAGCAGCAGCAGATGCAGCAGCAGCAGCAGCAGAAGAAGATGCAGCAGATGCAGCAGCAGCAGCAGCAGCAGATGCAGCAGATGCAGCAGCAGCAGCAGCAGAAGCAGCAGATGCAGCAGTAGATGCAGCAGTAGATGCAGCAGCAGATGCAGCAGCAGCAGCAGATGCAGCAGCAGCAGCAGCAGCAGCAGCAGCAGCAGATGCAGCAGCAGCAGCAGATGCAGCAGCAGCAGCAGCAGCAGCAGCAGCAGCAGATGCAGCAGCAGCAGCAGATGCAGCAGCAGCAGCAGCAGCAGCAGCAGCAGATGCAGCAGCAGCAGCAGCAGCAGATGCAGCAGCAGATGCAGCAGCAGCAGCATCAGCAGCAGCAGATGCAGCAGCAGCAGCAGATGCAGCAGCAGCAGATGCAGCAGCAGCAGCAGCAGCAGATGCAGCAGTAGATGCAGCAGCAGCAGCAGCAGCAGCAGCAGCAGCAGCAGATGCAGCAGCAGCAGCAGATGCAGCAGCAGCAGCAGCAGCAGATGCAGCAGCAGCAGCAGCAGCAGCAGCAGCAGCAGCTTCACGACGTTTCTGTTTGAGTCACATTTACTTCAACACCATCACCACCTCCACCAGTTTTTTAATTCAGTTCATGCCACCAAGCGGTGATCCACATGTTTTTAAAAAGGAAGAAACAGCACATATTTCATTTACTGTTGAAGAATGAGCATTATCATTATTATTATCATTATTATTATCATTATTATTATCATTATTATTATCATTATTATTATCATTATTATTATCATTATTATTATTTTTCTGTTTTGTTTTATATCTGCGTATGAAGTGAAGTTGTTGTAAGTAGAGCGGCACGGCCTCTACGTTGTGGGAGCGTGCGCTCTGCCACCTCACTCTTCGTAAACTGAGTTCTGCTCGTGTTGCTATTTAAACCTGGTTTGCTGAGCGGAGGGCGGAGCAGGGCTGTGAGATATGCATAAATATTATCATTATTATCATTATTATCATTATTATAATTATTATCATTATTATCGTGTCTTATTATTATTGTTGTCACATTAAGAGGGAATGGATATACAGTATATCTGACAATATCAATGGCAAACTGTATAACACCTGTGTAACAGTGTCCAACTGTGGTTTATCACATTGAAATAAAGTCAAAATCAGTGCAACTTTATATGGAAAAAAAAAAAAAAAATATATATATATATATATATATATATATATATATATATATATATTTTTTTTTTTTTTTTTTTATCTGTATAAAAATCCCTCTAATATTCCCCACCTCATGTTGTGAGATATTATCGGTAATATCTACTTGTGAATATGAATTTATAATACACACCTGTGTCGTCGATGTGACGTTGTCCTGCTTTCGTGACAATAAGACACCACTGGAAAATGCTAATTGATCATCTACAATTGATAATCGATAATTGATCATTGATAATTGATAATGAGTGTTTATCACCCAGCCCCAGACTGTTGCCCTCATCAAACCGACTGAGAAACTTTCCACTGAGTGTACAACTATAAACAGCAATAAACCGTCTACAACAACTCCCCCTGATGGCTCAGTGAGTTCATGCACCTGTTTCCAATCGAATGGAACTTTCACAAATATGAAATATTACATATTAAATATTAAATATTACATATTAAATATTAAATCCATGCAGCCTGTTTGTCCTGGAAATGCGTCCCCTCTCAAGGTTTTTGCTGTTGATGTCATGAGAATTTTGCAGCCTAGAAACGGGGTCACGGGCTTGGTTCAATCCGGTCCAAAAATGTATGAAAAATCATAAAGCTTTTTTAATCCATGAAACTTTACTTCATGTTTTGAGAAGATAAAAAAGACCAGGTCTGCGTGGAGGGCACAACGTACGATACACTTCTGTTGACATGACCGGGCCTGGCCACCAGGTGGCGCCGTAGACGCTGCAGGATGTGCACAGACATGTCCAGAGGAACTGGGTCAAAGGTCACAGCAGCAGCAGCGTCATCAGTTTCATTTCAAGAGTTTTCACAAGTTTTATCATCAGAGTTAAAAAGTCATGAAAACTGACTGTCAGCTCCGAGAACACACGCACAAACATACCGTATATACTGTATGTATCGATATATATACATACTGTATATACTGTATGTATATATACGTACTGTATATACTGTATGTATATATACTGTATATATAGATATACATACTGTATGTATATACTGTATGTATAGATATATACATACTGTATATACTGTATGTATATATACTGTATATATAGATATACATACTGTATGTATATACTGTATGTATAGATATATACATACTGTATATACTGTATATATAGATATACATACTGTATATACTGTATGTATATACTGTATGTATAGATATATACATACAGTATATACATACAGTATATATATCTATATATACAGTATATATACATACAGTATATATATCTATACATACAGTATATACAGTATGTATCTATATACATACTGTATATACTGTATGTGTATATATATATATATATATATATATATATATATATTTATACCGTGTGTGTATATAGATAGTTGGATGGATATAGATGTATAATTTCCAATTTGAATATTTCTTGAATTGTATTATTTTATTATTATCCTATTTGTTTTCATCTATCTATCAATCTATCTGTCTATCTGTCTTTCTGTCTATCTGTCTATCTATCTGTCTATCTGTCTTTCTGTCTATCTGTCTATCTATCTGTCTATCTGTCTATCTGTCTTTCTGTCTATCTGTCTATCTATCTGTCTATCTGTCTATCTGTCTATCTGTCTTTCTGTCTATCTGTCTATCTATCTGTCTATCTGTCTATCTGTCTATCTGTCTATCTGTCTATCTGTCTATCAATCTATCTGTCTATCTGTCTTTCTGTCTATCTGTCTATCTATCTGTCTATCTGTCTATCTGTCTATCTGTCTTTCTGTCTATCTGTCTATCTATCTGTCTATCTGTCTATCTGTCTATCTGTCTATCTGTCTATCTGTCTATCTATCTGTCTATCTGTCTATCTGTCTATCTGTCTATCTGTCTATCTGTCTTTCTGTCTATCTGTCTATCTATCTGTCTATCTGTCTATCTGTCTATCTGTCTATCTGTCTGTCTATGCTGTTGCTGCTGATGTTTCTTATTGGAGGATGTGATGAAGACTCTAATACAGATGTACTGAGTGTAAGTGGCTTTGGATGAAGGACTGATGTGACGCAGAGTGTGTGCATGTGTGTGTGCATGTGTGTGTGCATGTGTGTGTGCATGTGTGTGTGCATGTGTGTGTGCATGCGTGTGTGTGTTAACCTAGAAAAGTGTGTGAATTATTAAAGTGGGAGTGTGTATATGAGTGCGTGTGTGTGTCAGTGTGCACAGTGTGTTCCTCTGTCAGTGCATGTGTGGTTGCGTGTGTGCACGTCTGTGTGTGTGTGTGTTTGATAGATGAGTAAACTCAACGATATATCAATAAACAATGAGATAAGGCAGCATATTGGAAAATAAACCTGAAGAATTAACTGTTACACAATAAATGGTTTGAAAATTATGTATTGTTTTGTAATTCTTTGGCTATTTGTATATATATATGTATGTATGTATGTATGTATGTATTTGTATATATGTATTCTATTTTATAAACAGAGTAAATAAGGAAGTGTGTGTGTGTGTGTGTGTATACTGCATATAATATAAGATAAGAAAAAGTTACTTTATTAATCACCAAAGGGAAATTCCAGTGTTGCAGCAGCAATGACATACATGACAAAACACAGAAAATGTACAAAAACTACAAAAACACACCTTGTTTTTGAATCAATTACTATATACACACACACACACACACTGCTGCATATGCTTTAGTGTTTATGTACAACGTGTGTGTAGTACCTGTATAGTGCATATGCTTTAGTGTTTATGTACAACGTGTGTGTAGTACCTGTATAGTGCATATGCTTTAGTGTTTATGTACAACGTGTGTGTAGTACCTGTATAGTGCATATGCTTTAGTGTTTATGTACAACGTGTGTGTAGTACCTGTATAGTGCATATGCTTTAGTGTTTATGTACAACGTGTGTGTAGTACCTGTATAGTGCATATGCTTTAGTGTTTATTTACAAAGTGTGTACTACCTGTATAGTGCATATGCTTTAGTGTTTATGTACAAAGTGTGTAGTACCTGTATAGTGCATATGCTTTAGTGTTTATGTACAAAGTGTGTAGTACCTGTATAGTGCATATGCTTTAGTGTTTATGTACAAAGTGTGTAGTACCTGTATAGTGCATATGCTTTAGTGTTTATGTACAAAGTGTGTAGTACCTGTATAGTGCATATGCTTTAGTGTTTATGTACAAAGTGTGTAGTACCTGTATAGTGCATATGCTTTAGTGTTTATGTACAAAGTGTGTAGTACCTGTATAGTGCATATGCTTTAGTGTTTATGTACAACGTGTGTGTAGTACCTGTATAGTGCATATGCTTTAGTGTTTATGTACAAAGTGTGTAGTACCTGTATAGTGCATATGCTTTAGTGTTTATGTACAACGTGTGTAGTACCTGTATAGTGCATATGCTTTAGTGTTTATGTACAAAGTGTGTAGTACCTGTATAGTGCATATGCTTTAGTGTTTATGTACAAAGTGTGTAGTACCTGTATAGTGCATATGCTTTAGTGTTTATGTACAAAGTGTGTAGTACCTGTATAGTGCATATGCTTTAGTGTTTATGTACAATGTGTGTGTAGTACCTGTATAGTGCATATGCTTTAGTGTTTATGTACAAAGTGTGTAGTACCTGTATAGTGCATATGCTTTAGTGTTTATGTACAAAGTGTGTAGTACCTGTATAGTGCATATGCTTTAGTGTTTATGTACAAAGTGTGTAGTACCTGTATAGTGCATATGCTTTAGTGTTTATGTACAACGTGTGTGTAGTACCTGTATAGTGCATATGCTTTAGTGTTTATGTACAAAGTGTGTAGTACCTGTATAGTGCATATGCTTTAGTGTTTATGTACAAAGTGTGTAGTACCTGTATAGTGCATATGCTTTAGTGTTTATGTACAAAGTGTGTAGTACCTGTATAGTGCATATGCTTTAGTGTTTATGTACAAAGTGTGTGTAGTACCTGTATAGTGCATATGCTTTAGTGTTTATGTACAAAGTGTGTAGTACCTGTATAGTGCATATGCTTTAGTGTTTATGTACAAAGTGTGTAGTACCTGTATAGTGCATATGCTTTAGTGTTGATGTACAAAGTGTGTAGTACCTGTATAGTGCATATGCTTTAGTGTTTATGTACAAAGTGTGTAGTACCTGTATAGTGCATATGCTTTAGTGTTTATGTACAAAGTGTGTAGTACCTGTATAGTGCATATGCTTTAGTGTTTATGTACAAAGTGTGTAGTACCTGTATAGTGCATATGCTTTAGTGTTTATGTACAAAGTGTGTAGTACCTGTATAGTGCATATGCTTTAGTGTTTATGTACAACGTGTGTAGTACCTGTATAGTGCATATGCTTTAGTGTTTATGTACAAAGTGTGTAGTACCTGTATAGTGCATATGCTTTAGTGTTTATGTACAAAGTGTGTAGTACCTGTATAGTGCATATGCTTTAGTGTTTATGTACAAAGTGTGTAGTACCTGTATAGTGCATATGCTTTAGTGTTTATGTACAAAGTGTGTAGTACCTGTATAGTGCATATGCTTTAGTGTTTATGTACAAAGTGTGTAGTACCTGTATAGTGCATATGCTTTAGTGTTTATGTACAAAGTGTGTAGTACCTGTATAGTGCATATGCTTTAGTGTTTATGTACAAAGTGTGTAGTACCTGTATAGTGCATATGCTTTAGTGTTTATGTACAAAGTGTGTAGTACCTGTATAGTGCATATGCTTTAGTGTTTATGTACAAAGTGTGTAGTACCTGTATAGTGCATATGCTTTAGTGTTTATGTACAAAGTGTGTAGTACCTGTATAGTGCATATGCTTTAGTGTTTATGTACAAAGTGTGTAGTACCTGTATAGTGCATATGCTTTAGTGTTTATGTACAAAGTGTGTAGTACCTGTATAGTGCATATGCTTTAGTGTTTATGTACAAAGTGTGTAGTACCTGTATAGTGCATATGCTTTAGTGTTTATGTACAAAGTGTGTAGTACCTGTATAGTGCATATGCTTTAGTGTTTATGTACAAAGTGTGTAGTACCTGTATAGTGCATATGCTTTAGTGTTTATGTACAAAGTGTGTAGTACCTGTATAGTGCATATGCTTTAGTGTTTATGTACAAAGTGTGTAGTACCTGTATAGTGCATATGCTTTAGTGTTTATGTACAAAGTGTGTAGTACCTGTATAGTGCATATGCTTTAGTGTTTATGTACAAAGTGTGTAGTACCTGTATAGTGCATATGCTTTAGTGTTTATGTACAAAGTGTGTAGTACCTGTATAGTGCATATGCTTTAGTGTTTATGTACAAAGTGTGTAGTACCTGTATAGTGCATATGCTTTAGTGTTTATGTACAAAGTGTGTAGTACCTGTATAGTGCATATGCTTTAGTGTTTATGTACAAAGTGTGTAGTACCTGTATAGTGCATATGCTTTAGTGTTTATGTACAAAGTGTGTAGTACCTGTATAGTGCATATGCTTTAGTGTTTATGTACAAAGTGTGTAGTACCTGTATAGTGCATATGCTTTAGTGTTTATGTACAAAGTGTGTAGTACCTGTATAGTGCATATGCTTTAGTGTTTATGTACAAAGTGTGTAGTACCTGTATAGTGCATATGCTTTAGTGTTTATGTACAAAGTGTGTAGTACCTGTATAGTGCATATGCTTTAGTGTTTATGTGCAAAGTGCGCGCGCATGTTGTGCTCTGCGCGCGTGCGCGGGGCTGCCCGTGCGCGTGTGGGCGTGTCCGTGCGTCCTCCAGCAGCAGCAGCAGGAAGCAGCGGCTCAGCCCGGATCACATCATCGCGGAGCGGGACCTGGATGCTGTGTCTGCCCCGTCTCACCACTCAGCTCCCACTCCACCGTGTCCGCCGCCGCCGCCGCCGCCGCCGCACCGAGCCCCAGTGGGTCCGCTGCTCCGCCGCTACCTCCGCCGACCGGTAGGACGCCGCCGTCGATGCTAAGCGCAAATGCTGAGCGTTAATGCCAACCTTCTTAGCCGCCAATGCTATCCGCTTTCCCCGCTCCGCCGCCCGGTTCTTCCACCCTTTAACGCCCTCCGTGTTGCGGTTAATCGTACGTGCAACCGCGTCGATGCGGTGGAAGTTGCGCTGCGATGCGCGTTAATCGACAAAAGTGGGACGTGTTGTTGTTTCCCAGCAGTCTGCAGCTAAACGGCTAGCAGGCTAACTGGCTAGCAGGCTAACTGGCTAGCCTGCTAGTTAGCCTCTGCCCCAGAAACACAACATCAACGTTTGATCAGATTTATACATTTTAGATGACAGTCTAAATCTTTTTTTTTCTTTTAAATGTTCTATGTACCTTTAGGAGATTAACGTCACGTGTCCTTGATTAATGAATATTTATTCATATTATGTGATTTATGTTTTAGTTTCATTTCTGCGCTGTGTGTGTTTTTTCCTTCTCGTGTTGCATTGAATAAGAGGGAAACACACACTTGATGTTCAAATGTTTCCCTAAATTCAAACATTATTTCGCCTTTTATTTGCGTGTTTCTCTCCTCTGGTGCGAGGCTTCTGGAACGGAAAGTTCTGGAAAGGTCGCGTCGGAAATAATAGAAACCTTGTTATTTTTAATATAATGAGATGAATTATAAACTTCATCTACAAAGTTCATCATAAAGAACATCGCATCGAATCAAACACAATAATAAACAGATAAATAATCAATATTAAAATAAATTAACAGGAAATGTCTGAAAAGAGAAAAGACAACTGACTAAAACAGGGTTTTTATTTCCAGTTAAATTCAGATTTTAAACACGGAGCTGATCAGCAGATCCCACAGTTGATTTGAAGTCATATTTGGATTTCTGGTTCCACAGATATCCCTTCAAAACAACACATACTGACCTATTAAAAAAAGTGTAATGTTATATAATAATACACAACACTTTATTAATCCCTGGGGGAAATTCATGAACATATACGTTTTAAAATCCCAACGAGAGTAAATAACATGAAACTATAATTAATCAAATATTTTGTTATTCATTTATTAATATTCTTATCTTAACCATATTAGTAATTATAAAAAAACATTTTGTACAAACAATGCCATTTTAAAAATGTCTGACAAAATGTAATAGCCGCACCGAAGTGTTTTATAACACGAAACAACAAAAAACAACCACATGACGTGATGAGCACGTTGTGACACTGACATGAAGTAGGAAACTACAGCATCACCATCACGGAGCATCATACTCTGATGATATATTATAGTATTCTGCAATGGCTGTTTAAAGACGTCTCCTGGTGTGTTGCTCATTTTCATACTGAGATGACAAAAAAACAAAACGTGCTGTATATTTAAAATATATCACTAAATGACAGATTCTTGGTACATTCATGGGAATAGGCGCTACAATACATAAAAGTTGCTATAACTGATGGAAATATTATTCATTACAATTTTCAAAAGGTAGATGATATTTATTTAAAACAGATGTCATCTTTTGATATTTGTGTTTTATGGAATTAAAAAAAAAAGTGAGAACTTTAACGTTAGTTAAAAAAGAATACAGATAAACCTGAAAATCAATTAATGTGATCTTCACACAGGGACCATATAATTTTCACTGCCTGGGCATTGATTGGTGTTTTATGCCGTAGCTCGGAGATCGGCAAATGTTTCTGTTCCGACTGACGTCTCTTCTCAAGGTAAAACCAGTCGTAAGACACAGCTGTTGTGTAACAGTCGGGACATTGTTAAGCAGGAAGAAGCAGAGCTCAGCACTTTGTCAGGTGGGAGTTTGGCGCTGTTCACCGTACCGAATATTGTGTCCGGTTGTATTAACTACGTGATGCAGCGTGGGCGGAGCGGAGTCTGTGAGAAATTTTAACTGATGGATTCAAAATGTGAACAGAAGTGCTTTGTGCAAATACCATAATATAATATTAGTTAAAAAACAAGGTCAGCAAGAAGCTGGAGCTAGACACATGGATGGCTGTAGCTCAGTGTGTGTGGTTGTGTTTGTGAGGTCGGCACATTGTTGCTAGGTTTGTATGGTGTTGCCAGGTCTGTATGGTGTTGCCAGCTCGGTGTGTTGTTGATAACAGGTTTGTTTTGCTGTTGCTGTGTTAGTGGGCTGTTGCTTGGCATATATTTTTTCTGTGGTTGCTAGACTAGTATGCAGCTGGTGTGTCTGTGGACTGTTGGTAGGCGTATGGTCACCAGGCTGGGGTGCGGTTGCCAGGTCATTCTGTGGTTGCTAGGTGGGTGTGCTGGTGCCAGGGCATTGTGTTGGTACAAAGGTGGTTGCTATGTCAGTGTGGTTACTAGGGTGCTGTGGGATTGCCAGGTCATTCTGTGCTTGCTAGGTGGGTGTGCTGTTGCCATGTTTGGGTGTGGTGTAGTGTCATTTGGTGGCTTTCGAAAAAGAAAAAAAAAATTCCGCATCATTTGAAAGTGGAGAATCAGAGCTTACAAACAAGATGTCACTTGTGCAAATAAAGAAAATATTTTTAATTGCTATGACTTGTTCATGACAAGGGTGTGGCAAACTGTATTTCTGAGATAATCACCTCCAAAGTTTTACCCACACCAGGTTCATTCAGCTCCCACAATGCAAATGGGGTTGGGGGACCAACAAAGCCTCATGGCTACTTAACATAATGCTGCATGGGCTAATCACAAACCTCGTCAAAAACACACAACTTATTTTGTTTTTTAAAAAAGCTTTTATTTAACAGTAAGGATATACATGTTTTATAAAAGTGGAATTATTTTGGAGTTTAAAAGTGCGGACAACACAACAAAATGTAGAATCTTATCAATATTATGAGTCTCAGAAAATCACCAACCTCAACGGACTTCATCACGTCATCAACTTCTTCCGTTGTAGCAACAACAGACGTATCCTTGGTCTCCTCCGGTGGTTATTGAAAATATTTTGTTTCATCGTTACATTATGGTTGAAATCCGCTGTTTGAAATGTTCTCCAAGTCAAGAGTAACATCACATTCAGCGTCGCTGTCGATCTCTGTGTCGCTGTGGGAGAACTGACTATCATTGCGGAAAATGAAGTCCAATACGCTAACACTGACTTGGATCTATCGCACTGGTCAGATTAAGATCCGTGATATGATTCAGAGCTTCCGCCACCCACTTCTCCTAATCCATAACGATACGGAGAAGAAAGTGTTCACAAACAAGTGAGACCGAAACAGCCCCATGCTGCGCTTCAACCGTCTGTGTACGGAAGTGACGTAGGTGCATGACGCGTTCCTTCTTCTACGCAGTTTCAAAACAGTGGCTCCGTGTGTGCAAAAGTAGTAATATTTAAAGGTTGAACTCTATCAAAAGGGTTTCACATTGTGACTTCACATCACATGGAATATGGAGGAATGATCTTCACCTGGACGCTCGCTTTAAAGGAAACCATCGATCGATCCATCAATGAACTGTGTTTCCCCATGTAATCTAACGGGAATATTTAACTCCACGGTTTAACAGTTTTCTATTTATAAATCAAACTCGGGTTTAAAAATACGTCGAGAGATTAAAAAAAACAAAACACAAAGGAACACGGATCTGGAAAAATCTAATTTCCCTTCAAGAAAGTTTTTTTCAAGTTATTTGGCTGCTCCTGGCCATTTAAGAAAAGCGCGAGGTGGTGGCTTCTGCTGCGGTGGGTCACATATGTATGTACATAGTGAAGGAGCGGTGAGCCCAGTACAGGAAGCGGCAGTCGGTCTATGGAAAGTACAAGTTAAAGTATTTCACATTATTCTGATTCAATGTTGTGTTTGAATGTGTTATTGTTGCCAAATCACACCCCTCGCCGTGTGAAGTGTCTTCAATGATTAACTCTGAGTTTTTGGATGGCAACAGCGTCTTCGCCTCTTGCCTTTAAAGGGAGGATCTGAGATTAGGGCGACCTTGACGTTGGCTTTGGCCTTGTTTGGCTTGGACTGGCCTGGCTCTGAGCGTGAGCAGCAGTCAGAGCACCTCACAGCACCCAACATGGCTCTACTGGGTTATCACAAGCATATAAGGGTTGCTTACCCAATCTCTGCTCTTTGGGGTCAGTGGTAAGACACATTTTGAGTAAGAGAAAAAAGGTATCTGGCGTCGGGGAGATATAGTTAAATTCTGTCTTCTAGTTACAGTAAAGTAATTCAGTTTTCTGAACTTCATAGACTGAGCCGTGCTAATTCATGGTCATAATATTGTCATTGCTAATGATTCTTTCCCAAATAGTTATTGTGCGTAAATATCTTATGCAAGCACCAATAGTCATCAACAAGATATTGTCAAATGATCTATGTCAAGGTCAAAAATTCAAAGTAAATTTTGTAGCTCAGTATCTATGGAACACAACTTGAGTCAATATTAAATAGATAAATATGTCTGTGAAATATATCGTGAAATAAACAAATGGGGCAATAAATATAAATATGTACATATAGTTAAATAAATAAGGTTTTTAATTTTGAAATGGAAGTTTTTCAAAGCCGATTTTTATTTATTTCAGATCACTTTTATTACTTCATGCCACATTTCTGTTCCTTATGTGCAAATTAACGGGCCGTGGTTATCTCAGATCAGAGCCGGGGACCACCCACACCGCGCTGTCGTTGGCGCTCTCCTACACAACAGCGGTGGTCGCTCGGAGCCGGTCCTCAGATCCCGATACCTCCTCGGTTGGAGCCAGGGGCCGGTCGGGAGCGAGCCGGTCACGGTGGAGGGCCGCCACCCGGTTCCGCTTGACCAGCCGCACCCTGTTGACCACGTCCAGCAGCTGTTCCAGCACAGTGCAAGGGCCGGCCCACTGGCTGGACAGCTTGAGGGAGAGGCCCTCCTTTCCCTCCGGACTGTAGACACACACCTGGGTCCCGGGCAAAAGTCTGTTCCCCGGCAGTGGGAGTCACCAGGCCCGTTTCTGTTGGGAACCGGTGTTACTCTCTGCACTCCACAGCGCTAATGTTTGGCCACAAACTCCGCACCCCGGTAGACTTGGTGTATGGATCGCCCCTGGAGTGGGTGGTGCAGGGGGGGCCTGGCCTTGGCTTCCTCACACAATAAATAAATGTGGAATTATGAAATAAAAGTCCCCTAAAATGAAGGGGGGGGAAAAAAGTATTTAAAATAAAAATAAAAAAAGTTTATTATTGAACAATATTTACTCGTTTATCTATTTACATTCACATTTATTTATATATTTATTTCCTTATTTATTTATGGATTTATCGCAGGCATATTTATTTATTTAATGTTGACTCGAATGGCATTACATAAGTATCAGGACAGTCAAGTAGAAAGTGAATTAGGTCAGGATTGTGCTGCTCAGACTAAGTGTGTGAGTACACGCTGCTCCGGTATTCCTCAATGGAACACAACCAATTGTAATATTACAAATTACTGTGTTAACCTGTGTTAATGTTGGTTATGGTTATTACACTCCACCCCAGAACAGGTGTTCTTTGATTTGTATATTTAATACTTTTTAGCAAATTCATCTAAATACAACTACCAAAAATATAAAGAAATGGATAAATTACCAAAATAAATACAATAGTCAACCAGGCCTCATAGAGAAATCACATTTAATCTTGGATCCTGACAGATGGAAAACAGACACTTAAAAGTAGGAATTAGGTTTATTGTATATTTGCAAATGTACAATTAATTGAGTTAACTTTCATGAATAAAATCTGTGTCTTGTCAAGCCATGAAAACATAATATTAAGGAGGAAGCAGAACCTGCGTTGCAGTTATCACGTTGTGTTCCCGGGTACTCGTGTCGTAGCTTTAGTCTCGGACTCTTCCTGCGAACGGTTAACAGTCAGACCGTCCTGACGGTCTCCACGTCCGATCCATCCGGCTCCGTTTCACTCTGCTCCGGCCACAGCGAGGACTAGGCAACACCGCGTGGACACCGTGACCGAGCCGGGTGGAGGTTTGGTCGAGTGAATTGTTTTCATCCGCTGCTTTAACTCTGCTCTGTAGGGTTTGGTTTAACAGCTTTTAAACTTTAATTTTTATATATTTTTTTATGTTTCCAGTATTTTTACCATTCTGTATCTGTTCTCCCTTTCCCCCCTGTGTTTAGCTAAAGGGATCCTGAACGAGGGATAAGCGCTCCGTCAATGAGGAACTACAGGCTCATCTTCTGCCACAACCTCAAGCAGCCATAGATGTTTTTCTACTGCTTCAGCTGGGAGAGGAGAGCACACGAGTTATACTGCTAAAAGGTTATTAATAATAATATCAAATGTCATATAGTGTGGAAAAAATGTATGTACATTTTTATATATGTACGTTATTAGTAATATAACATGCATAAGAGGACAGCATAGGACTTGGTATATAATGCTAGAAGATATCTGAATCTGAATGTGTCATATCATGGAAAAGAAAACATGGGAGATCATTTGATTTGGAAAAATGTTTTCAAGAAAAGTTTTAAAGATTTGTTTTTTCGTCCCAAATTGTCTTGCATTGAACTTTTGAGGCCAGTGTTGTTGTGTCCCAATATCTAAGTTCAAGGACACTCATTTATTCTTGTTGTGAATTTGAAATGTTTAAAAAGTGTTTCAAAACCCAGTAGAGATGTAGTTGCATCATTTAGTTAAATAATTGGACTCAAAGCATGTTATCATGTAATAATGATATAATAACTAATGAGCTCGTTGAATCAGAGCAGCCAGACTTGTGCTGTTCCATGTTCAAGTTTTCCTTAGGACTCCAAGGACACGCCTGCACGGCCTGTTTAGCAGCATTTTTGTTTTGTCTTTATCGATGGCTGTTTTCTGACTGCTGCATGACAGCTTGTTTCCTCACCCACCCATGTGTGCATGTCATAAAATGTTCTGTGATACTTGCGACGCAATTTGCAAAGGTATCTTTTTTGGCAGCAAAATTGCAGGAATTGGCGAAAATTTCAAGTGCAAAATGTATTCTTGATTTGATTTGTTTATATATATATATATATATATATATATATATATATATATATATATATATATATATATATATATATATATATATATTAGATAGATGGAGAGATATATCTTTTTTTTTTCAAGCCATGCTGACTCTTGAATCACTATTTTCATTGTACAGTGGTACCTCAACTTAGGACTGTAATTCATCCTATAAGAACGGTCGTATGTTTAAACAGTCGTATGTCGAAGCAATTTTTCCCATATACACCATGCTCATATTTTTCTATGATTTCTTTCTTAGTTTCAATGGGAATCATTGCCTTTTTCTTTTTCCCATCATCCTTCTTCTTAGGACTCATCATGAAGGGTGAATTTTCGCGACTATCACTACTCGTATCTTGGATTAGTCGTAAGTAGATGCAATCGTAAGTCGAGGTACCACTGTATCTGTTTCAATGTGTCAAGTCTTTTGACAACTTTTTATTCTATTTCTGATAAGGTGCTGTCGTCGTATATTCAGCGTCTAGACTTTCAAATGTCAATGTACGGTAGAATAATAAAAAAATAAAAGGTGTGCATTAGCAGAAGTGTTTCAATGTGTTTAACACACATACACTGGTCCCATCCACCACTCGCTCTCCATTGTAGGTCACTACATTGTAGGCCCTCATTTCCCACACGGTTGATTTAAAATAAGGGGGCGGGTCTTCAAGCTCCTGTGTCAGACTCTTTTGCACTCGCGTCGTGTGACTGGCTCAGACCGTTCTCAGCTTGTGCTCAGCTTAGCATGTCGCTAAATGTTGTTCCGCATTACGTTCATCTATCTTCACACACTGCGTACGACTGCATGCTGCGTTGTCATTATTTTCAAATAAAATGATTTTCTTAACAAAAAAGATTTGGTCTTGAAAAAGTGGAGGCGTCCTCTTATAATCAGGGCCGTCTTATATTTGGGTCAACACGGTACTTGGAAGAATAACAGGAGAATGAAGAACAACTCGACTATTGGTTTCATTTGACTGTTGATTTATATCCAGATTTGGTCCTCCTTTTGTGAAGGTATGAATGTGAGAATCGCTCCTCCCCTACTTCCTATTTCTGTCACGTCATTCACACATTATTTTTTTCTTCCTCCCTCTGTCTGAAGACGTGAGGTCTCAGAGGAGCGGTGGTGAGGAGGAGGCCATGAGGAAGAGCGAGGGCACGCTGGCACCCCCCTGCAGGGTGTTTGGTGTTCGGCTGGAGGAAGTGGCGCACACGCACACGCTGAGCGGCCATAATGTTCCTGCGCTGGTCAAACATGTTGTGGAATACATAGAAGAGCACGGTGGGTCTCACTCACACACACTTACACAACATGAAGTCATTCAGAAGCTTTCAGACGATATCAATACAGATATCTCTGCGTTCATTGTAGCTTTCATTTTAATTAAATTTTAGTGTGATTCAGTTTCCCCCCCATCCAGGGCACATGGAAAACAGTAGAGCTTAAGGGGCAGCTTTGTTTGTAATAACTTTACCTAACCTATTCATGCTCTTGTAATAGTTTTGGTAAATTCCTTCCATAATTGCCAGTAAAAGAGCACTATACGCAAGAATTTTCTCCTTCCAATTAGACAAATGCATCCCATCTTCCACTTTTCTTTATTTTATTTGTTAGTTTATTTATCAGGGACAGTTAACATTTATAAACATTGCTGTAAATGCGCCAGAGTTAGCCGAGAGGCAATTTTTCATCTGTAGTCCCTGGACAGATGTTAGTCACCCTAAAAATAAGAATATAAAAACAGAATATAAGATTGGCATTACATAGTCAATAATATCATTGATAAGCATGCAGAACAATAACAGAAAGAGGAGACATAAAAACCATGCACAGTATATAAAATACATAAATCAGTGTGACACAAAGGCCGAACCACAATAAGACATGCATGCAGGTACATGAGGGCAGACGGGCCACAGCAACATAGCGACAGGTGACAGAAGATTCAGCCCAGACAGATTCAGGACAATTAGGTACAATTGAGTTTTAGTGCAGAGACAGAGCTAAGTACTAATTAACCATTTCTTTAAATGAGCTCTAAATAAACTGTATGTGTCCAATTCGCTAATACTTGCTGGGATGGAGTTTGGTTGTAGTGCAGCTTTAACAGAGAAAGCCGACTGAGTGAAAGTTACGTGAGTGCATATGGTGTGAGATATGAAATCCTGACGTCCTGTGTTCAAGGGCTTCTGGAGAAACCCAACTTTTCACATTCTCCGCCTGTCACTTTAGCTCTGCCTGCCGCACACCAAGGGAGGGACAGCCCATGAAACATATGGGGGATTTTTTTTGTGTGTGTCCAATTATTATTATTTATAGGGCTGAACCCGACTCTTTAATTGGATTCGGCTGTTCAATGCGAACGGAGGGCCGGCTCTGTGCCTCATCCCCGTTCCTCCAAATAAAACTACTAAAAACAGTGTTTTTAATTGTTTTATTTGGAGGAGCAGCTCTCTGATCAGGGCGCACAAACAAACCATGATGGAGTTCGGACAATTCCACATATAAAAATATATTTATGATTCCCCTTGATTATTATTATTATTATTATATTTTTTTAATTGTTATTTATTTACCAGGATTATCATAATAATCGCTATCTGTATATTTTCCTCTGGCAATCACATGCCTTATTGTGGTACTCAAAATATTTTCCCAAGGTTGGCATGTCTATGTCAACTGCCTTCTCGAGGTCAAGTAACAGCTCTGACAACACCACCTTTGTCCAATAGAGATTAGATTTTTTTTCTGTGAAAAAAACAGTTGGCTGTCTCATTTGAATAATTGGCTCTGAAGCCAAAGGTCTCTTTGCCATTCCCACTACAGGAGGTTCTTGACACT
Organism: Zeus faber; assembly: GCF_960531495.2. Taxonomy (NCBI): domain Eukaryota; kingdom Metazoa; phylum Chordata; class Actinopteri; order Zeiformes; family Zeidae; genus Zeus; species Zeus faber. The sequence continues at coordinate 31,300,182 of NC_137199.1, forward strand.
TTTCCCTACAGGGTGGGGGTTGGAATTGGCAGCGGTTCTGCATCGTTGGGGATTGAGACGAGCGTCATTGTGGTTTGGAGTGAGCATGGCCACCTGGCTCTGTTACCTGAATGTCCCCCAGAGTTGAATAATGTGTAGTTTTGTTCAGGATTAGACATGGCATCATGTGAGGTGACATTATATATAGTTGGGGATAGCATTATATGAGCTGAGGGTTAGAATAATTCCGGTTTAGTTAGGTACATAATTCCTACTCACACAGTGACTTCTCTCAAACTAGCAAGCCATCATATGTGAAACCTCAGACACTTAAATACATCCCAAAATGATCAGCTGTCAAGCTCCAGTTTCCCTTGTCTGAAATGAAAATGACCTTCATGGGCCTTTTCGCAGATGGTGTTTTACTGAATCACGACTTAGGGACATTAACTGGAAACGCTGTATTAATATCCAACAAGTATTACACACTTCACTTAAGGTAAGAAAAGCTGATTAACATGAATCTAAATATTGGGAATTCATCCAGTCTCACAGGTCATCACTATAATGACCTTAGAAAACATACAGTTCAATTTAATAATGTCAGTGTTACACATAGAAATACAGCTGCAGAGACTTGGTTCGGGGTTAGAAGACTCAACAATCCACCTTTCAAGTACCAGATAACAGCTTGTGTACACTTTTGGATAAATTAATTATACATTGTCTACCCGTGTGAAGTGAACATTCCAACATGTCAGCCCTGTGAAACCCCTTCATGACAAAGCACATAAATATGCAAGTACAGTGAGATTATTTAGCAACAGTCGAGCTTAGATGTAGGCTAAACATATTAATAGGAGACGGGAGTGCAGTAGGGTAGTCTAGAGCAGATAAATCACCCCAAAAAATTGAGACCGTTTCAATAATAGTGAGATTAGTGATTTCGAAGATCCTATGTGTTTATGTATTCGTGGTTGATGTATTAACTGATCTGTTGACACAAATCACATTGGTTCCAAAAATAAGCCACGAAACAGGAACTCAGTGCGACGACATGTGAGGTTGATATCAAGTTTAGGTATCAGTATTTTTATGAGTGCATTAGCACGTTATATGACACGATATCTGATGCGAGTGGGTATCTGTGCATTCCTAAAATGACTAGCACTGCACAGCAGACATCATCATTTCACACATACAAAACAAATTCCAATGTGAGATTGGTCAAAACTGCACAGAGTCTACACATTTTTAAAGCTGCCCCTCCCCCTTCCTGGTTCCATCAGAAGGCTCACGTGTTGTGCTCCGGTGTTGACCTCTGAACTGATAAACCAAATTATGTTGTTAGAGATCCAGTGTTGCTGATGAGATGGAATCTAAATGTTAGCCCCATCTGTCCCACGGATCACTTCCTTCCATGTTGCATAACTGTTCTGCAAACTTCACACTCGGCAACAACAGCTGCACATACAGGAAGTGAACGAGGGCTGTTCCAGTGACCTTTCTGGGCAAATGTGAAAGAGAAGAGCTCCTGCACATTGACCTTTTAAACTCTTAAGACGACGGTGTACAGTGGTCAGCACTTTTGCTTCGCAGCGAGAAGACTCTGGGTTCGAACCCAACTGGGGCCTTTTCTTTGTAAAGTCTGCATGCTCTCCCCTCGTTCAGTGGGTTGCCGCCGAGTGCTCCACTTTCCCATCCCTAAAAGGCATACATTGCCAGCATTGTGGGTCAGGAGGTATAGTGGGGTCATCTATTCATCGGATATTGATCCCCAGCTCCTCCCGGTGCTGTGTCCAAGTGTCCTTGAGCAAGACACTGAACTGAACCCGATGAGTAAAATTGGCGCCTTGCATGGCTGCCTGCGACATCGCTCGCTGAATTTCCCCCCGTGGATTGATAACGTGATATGTCAGGTTTACACTCCTGCCGAAATCTATATCTGGAGTTGGTCCCGGGCCATAGTTAGGATGGCTCAAATGCAGAGGACAGATTTACTTCAAAGTCCTTCTTGAGAAGAGTTTTGTACACTGCCTGCTGAAGTAGTTTTAAATTGAAATCACGTCACATTTAAATAAAAAAATCACATGGAAGAGAGAACACATACAAGTTAAATAAAACCGTTTTCACACCCAATAAGCAAGTTAAACCTGCACAAAATCGGTGATTGACACCTTTCCTGTTGCCAGGAGAATTTATTTTTATTTTTTTCTGGTGCGTCACATTCGACATCACGAACGCGTGGGAAAAGGGGGGTGTCATGGTGCCAGTGTGATTGGGAACAAAACAGTAGAGGAAACAGCAACTTAAACAAACAAGAACATAAAATTGTAAAACTTGAAAAAAAAAAACAAGGATTTTGTTCGTGAGCGGCCCGACCCTACAGTAGAAGCAGCGTGGCGTATCCGTGCCCGTGGGGAGCAGGGACCGGCTTGGGGCGGGGCTGGAGTCCCTCGGTGCCCGGTGGGGAGCATGAGGGTTCTCCACCGTGGTCCCCATGCGGAAAAAACTTCTGATTGGTCTGGAATTTTAACCTCACATCACACCGGTAGAGGGGCCAAGATGAGCGTGTCCACCCGGGTGCCCTGTTCACATCAGAGCCGATCAGAAGTGGAGCCGGTAAAAACCCGGGTCTATGAGCGGGTCATTTGACCGGGTCGTTGGCCTGGGTTTTTCCTTTCCCACTGGTGACAAATGCCGGATGTTAGCAGCATGATCCCCGTAAGAGGGATGATCTTATGTGCCCCCTGGACTGCTTTGCAAGCCAGGCTCAAACATTACACACCAAATGCTTTCCTACCTGTCACGGTGAATGGAACATCATTTTAGGTAACTAAGATGGGTTCGTTTTAATGTCAAAATGCAGTAAATGTTTTTTTTGTTCTGAAGCTCACCAATTTTATGAAGTTTATTGAAAAGGACCTTTCATACACTGCTTCATATTTGAAATAGTAAGCCTCGTCTACTCTCTGAAAATCTTTTACAGAACAAAGGACGAACAGCATTAGAAAAGACAACAAGCAGCACCCAGACAAAAGACCTTCTGAATATATGCAGGTTTACTTGAAGTTATGTCATACATTATCATTATGTTATCAAGTCATGTCACTAAACCTCAAAGGGAGAGGAGGATAATCTCTCTTCACTCTACATTGGCTTCGTTCTATATCTGCGTCAACGTGTCCAGTGAATGGAAATAAAACACTGTTATTTCCAGTTCGTCCTTTGGGCTGATTCAACGCTGAACCTCCCAGAGCTTCCTCAGCAGACTGGATGCTGCATGTGTGCACGTTATGTAACCGCAGAAGCACATTCATGTTATGTCACTTTGCTGATGTTATCACACTTCATAGCGCAGAGGGAATGGCTGCTCATGTTATGATAACTATTATCCCACACAGAGGAACCGGATCGTCCGGTCAACACCCACACAGATTTCAACTTCTCAACATTTAGTGTGAAACCTTTTGTTCGAGAGGCTTTGTGGGTTTTACCATCCGTCCATGTGTAAATAAAACCACCAGACTATACATGAGCTGAATTTAGCCGCATTTGGCTGGTATTAATTTTAGTCCTACACACTTTGCCGTACATAGCGTCGCTTGGCTAAACGATTAATCAAATTCAAACCGACATTGCAGTTAAACAGAACGCAATTTTCAAATCGCAAAGGCTGCAATTATTTAAAAAAAACTGAAATATGTGTGTGTATGTATGTATAACATAACACTTATTACAAGAGACGGAGCTATTAACGGATGCACTGGATGCCCTCGGGTTCATCTTTGGTTTGAATGTCATCATCCATTTTTTTGCCATTTTTTCATGGTAGATTCATAGAATCATCAAGCAGAGAAATACAATTTTCTGGGTGTTGGTAGAATTTAAAACACAGTTTCTGTTGTATATAAACAATGATGTTTCTTGGCTAAATTTTGGCTACTTCAAATGCCACAGATAACCCCAACATGATAAATGCAGTTCCGAAAATCCAGGAATGGAATGGTTCACAACCGTTCCATGCCAAACCGTGCATAGTAGAACTGCGACTTTAACCGCGACCGTAACCAATAGCAACCGTGCCAAGAACGGTTCGGCCTGACCGTGGAAAAGGACTTTAGAAAGCTCCGTCAGTAATGACAGGAATAGAAGAGAGTTACTTAGGCTGAAATCACTGCCCGCTGTGTTACTACCACTGCCACATACCAATTGAGTCCACTTAGCTTTTCAGTCAGATATTAGGATTCTGCAAAACGTATATGGCACATTAATCAATTGATTAAGAAATTGGGGAAAACAAAACCTCAAATTTTCAGTCTCTGTATTTCTACTCTTGTACTCTGTGGGACTCTGTGTTTTTAAATGTGTTACAATCACACACACAATCCAGGGGACCCCCTGGTACCTCCTCAAGGACCCCTAGGGGCCCCCGGAGCCCACGTTGAAAACCACTGATATTTTATTTATAATACACGTTCTGTGTTGTGTCCGTCAGGTGGCCTCTTCCTGGTTAACGGTGACGCGGAGCGGGTTGATTGGCTGCGGCAGCGCTATGACAGCGGAGAGGAGGTGGAGCTAGAACGTGAAGTGGGCGTGGCTTCAGCTGTCAGCCTGCTGCGCCTCTTCCTGCAGAAACTGCCTGAGCCGCTCATTCCTGTGAACGTACACAAACACTGCCTGCATCTGTACCACGGTGTGTACACACACACACACACACACACACACACACGTGTGTGTCTAATGGAAGAATGTTCATCAAGGACCTTTGACCCTAATGCATCTTCTCAGCATCCTTGTGTTTGAACGTGGTGTTTGTTATGAAGAATCCACGGCTAGAACTTCAATGACAATGGAGGTTCAGGTGGAGGTCGTTCCTCTTTATCACACCCCGGAGGTCACATTTACAGTTTCAACAGAGGCATTAAATTTCTCCGTGGGAGACACGGTGTTGAGGGCACTGACACTCTGAGCTGTTGTTTGCACCGGCAGTCTTCCTCTCTTCGACGGTTCAGACTCTAAACAGATGAGTACTGTACACCATACCATTCTAAATACTGGAAGATGGAGATCCTGACTGAGTGTTTTGATAAAATCATCACATGGTTTGAGCTAAAATTATCTCCATATTCACCAGAATTATTACACGTCAACTGTGTCTGTCATGATGATAATACTCACTTATAAACAGGAACCTGAAATAAGTTAAAATTAAAGACAAGGTATAAAATAACGTATGTATATGTAAATACACATTGTTGATGTAAAGTGATGCTGTGGAAATACACCATCATGTATACATGTATAACACTATAGCGCAATGATTAATCAGTGATATTTTGAAGATCATAAGCAGCTGGCTTGTTGTTGTCGTTTTAGATCACAGTAACAAGCAGGACTTCTGCTGCAACATGAAGAACCTTCTGCAGCAGCTTCCCCATCTCAACTACAGCCTCCTGCGCTTCCTGGTCCACTTTCTGTCCAAGATGGCAGCTGTGCAGCAGGACAGCTGGAGCGTGGACGCGCTGGCCGCTGTCTTCGGACCCGACATCTTCCAGTGAGACACAGCGGAGACGACATCATTTGGAGAATTTTTGTGTTTTAAAAAGATACTGCGCTGTAAAATGTACCTGTTTCTCCATTCCGCATTTAGATGTATTCAAAATTAAAAAGGTTTTCATGATTTGTTTGCTGAACCAAAGATGTTTCAGAAAAAGTATTATTAATTATGATTTCTAAAGTGCTTTTGTGTCTTTTTCAGTCTGTGGTGTTGCATAGTAAATTATCTTTTGATAATCATCAAAATGATAAACGGTGATGTTTTCTCAAACTTGACAAAGACACGCAGAGGAATGTTGCAGGCACTGTTTCTGGTGACGGGGCTGCACTGGTTTCGATAACTGATGTTTAGATCAGTGGTTGTTGCTTTCTGTCTCCCTCTGTTTCAATGTCTCTCTCCTTCTCTCCCCAGTCTGTGGACAGAAGGTGAGGACATCAGCAACCAGCCCTCGGTCTGCAGAGTCCTGGCTGATCTGTTGGACAACCACGAGGTCCTGTTCGACTCAGAGGACGACGATGTCTCCACCACCAACGAGTACAGCTCCAGCGAACAGGTACCACCTCCACCTCTCGTCCACGCCTGCGTCCTGATTGCGCCGCGGACCCTTTAAAGTTGAGTTGATTTAGTCTCTGGGATCCAGTCCAAGCAGATTTTTTTTGTTAGATCTGATGAGTGTCTGTACTCTACTCAGGGATAACAGTGAAACAAGGATCCAAACTACTGGACATTCTTTAATGGTGATGGCATCTTGGAAATGAACAAACAGTCAATTTGAACGATCAATCATTTTGCTGGGGACCCCCTAGAACCTCTGGCAGGACCCTTGGGGGTCCCCAATATATTTTTTGTATCCAAATGTTGACGGAATTTTAAACCAATGTTAGAAATGTTGGTTTACTAAATAAAATGTGGACTTTCCATTCAGGGATTGAACCTGCTACCTGAATCTTAGTGGTTCTTTTACAAAAGGCAGACATGTAGTATTACACTGTTGTAAGTTTTAGCAAATATTTGTGTAATAACTAATCGTCAACTAATATGTCATGACTGTGAAATCTGTAGACTAGATATTATTTCGAAATCAAAATTAAAATGAATTCAGAAATACTATTAAAAGTCGTATCAGTATTCAGTCGTCATTCTTCCAAACTATTATCCACATGTTTGGCATTTCATCTTCTCCAGTCTCATCAGTATGTTGATGATCCTTTCTATCCTTTTTCTCTGTTTTTTATAAACTGTGACCCACCCCCTCCCAATCTCAACAAAGTTATTACCCAGCATGCAACCCCAGGCGTCTTTATTCTCACTGGATTTATGCTGAGTTTCATATCTAATCACACACACAAACGCACACTCGCAGGCCACACAGATGACTCATCTGAAGATCTGTAGAGTGACAGTGTAAGAATTCCCCATCAGCCAATCAGAGGTGTGGACATGAAGAAGTTGCCCTAGCAACAAGAGGGGATGGGAGGGAGATAGGGAGGGAGGGTTAAGAGCTCATCTGCTGTTACTTATAATATTCTCACCTCTGTTCGGACCTCTTTCTTCCTCCACTGTCCGCCTCTGTCTCTCAGTTTATATCTGTCTGTCTATGGATCCCTTTCTTTCTAGATGGATGGATGGATGCACGCTTATTCATCCCTGGAGGTTGCAGTGTTACAACAGCACCGATTAACAAAAAGAAGCACACCAATAATAACAGTAGTGGGGGGAAAAAATTATAATTATAATAATAATTGGCAAAATAAAAATGTATTATCCACATTCTGGTTTTAAAAAAAGTAAGATATTGTGCAGGAGTTGTATTTATAAATATATAATTTTTAAAGGAAGTTTTACCTGGAAAATTAAAAAACATTCCATCAGTTCACGGTGATGAACTGATGTTTTTTCTCTTCAACATCCTGGACAGAGAAGCAGGTTTTTCTAGTTTCTATTTATAGAATTTTGTCATTTTCAGATCACAGAGCTGGACGAGGATCTTCCCGAGGACACACACACCTCCTGTGCACAGCAACACACACACACCGGGGGCAGCCCTGAGGACAGGTGAGTCACACGCACATCAGTAGAAAAATAACTTCAATTAAATGACATAAATGAGACATAATTAGTGAGACAGAACAACAGAACCACCATTTTGAAATGCTGTTGTTGATGTGGGATTAGGTCTTTTTTATTATTATTATTATTATCACCAATCATATCATTCATGTCAAACATCTGGTTGAGCCTAGTTGTATTTTTCCTCATCCATGTGGTTAAAGTGTCTGTAACCAATTCTCAAGCTAAAGTAATGTTCTTCGTCTGTTTGTGGAAATAAAAACCGACGTGTCACATGAGACAACAGAAGGCATTTCCACACCACAGGAACTTTTTTAACAGTTCTAAGAACTTTTGGAGGAACGCCCCTTTTTGTGTCTTTTCACACTGCGATCGTAGACTGTTATTAAAAGGTTCAAATTTGTTCGGAAAAATAGATTATTTTCTGACACCGGGCCGAGTTTTACAGTATTGGTTAAAAGTGCAATTGCACTTAGTAACTGACGAGGCACCAAATCCTTAATACTAAAGTTTAAGAGTTCTGCTTTAATTCAATGAAATAAAACTTCCAGGTGCGTGCTCTTGCCGACGAAAGCCGGACCAAACTTTTGAATTACGTCTTGTAGATCTTATATGAGTGAGGACACAGCAACTGGATTGCTTCTCGCTTAAAAAATTTCAGAAACAGATTTTGGTGGACTGCTAAGGTGAAATACGTGGCATTTACGGATTAAATACAACACGGACCTTGTGCTGAAACCCCATTGGCTGACGTCACTTCAGAGTTCCTACTGGCGATGTGAATGCAAAGAGAAAAAAATCCCTTAAAGGTATTTAGTTCTTCGGGGAGCTTCCCAGTTCCCCTCAGGCAGTCCCCAGAACTGTTTGGACGGAAACACCTACAGTCTCAAACAGTCGCAAAATCACCATAGAGCAAAAAATAACTTTGTTTCTGTTTGGCATACAAGCTCATGCTTTAAACTTTTACTTGAGGAAAAAAAAAACAAGAATGTTTTTAAATCTAGTGTTGTGTTTTATAATGTTGATCCAGGCCTCCTACGTCGCAAACAGAACTGGGTTAATCTTGTGCCTTTGCCCTGTGCAAAGGTAAAAGCACAGCATCGCTGAGAGCAGTGTTTCTAAATGTATACTCCTAGGGGTACTTTGGAGTAATGCAGGGGGGTATGTGAGATTTTTTTAAATGTTATTTTAAAAATATATCAGTCATGCATAATTCCTAAAATAATTATACTTAAATAAATTTAGATAAAAAATGTAAGTTCAATAAACCACATTTTATATTCAATATTCCAATTTTAAATGCAGTGGTTAGAGCTGTGGTGCTGAAAGGACAGCACAGACGTGGTCTGTTGGAACTGTGGCGATTAAGTGTGGAACATAAATAGGCTGATCTGGGAAAATAACCTTAAATTTGTGGTGAAACGGGACGTGAACACCCCTACTACAAACTAGGGGCTAGTAGGGCCTCAGTGTGACTTTGTGTTGGTCCGCTCGCTTATCTGATCCCGCGGTCTCCTATTCCCAGTGCCCGTTTGTTAAAGAAATAAAGACAGTGGGTTTTCATTTTACGTGTATTTTGTTGTGGTCGGTTTACTTATTGAATAAATAAAATAACAATTTAAAAAGCACTGTGCGTAACACGGCCACTTCTAGTCTCCTACCCATACGTGTATTATGTGCGTATATATATTCAGTTGAACAGTATCTGTAGATCACATCACAAGTACTCAAGCCTAGAAAAATTTAATAATAATCAGGAACACAAAATAAATCCCCCATATGCTTAATGGACTTAATGGACCCTCCCCCTCACGCGCGATGCGTAAAGCTGAAGAGGGGAGCGAAGCAAAAGCCCTTGAACACAGTCAATGGTGATAACTAAACAATGATTATTGTATTTCATATCACACATCACCATCAAAAAAAAGAAATACAAAAATATGTACCGTGTATATATAATATTAAACCTTTGAAATGTAGCATTTAAGCGTTGTTAGTGTTTTTAAGGTTGTTTAATAAATCAGACACCAGGGGCGGGGCTCTGTATTCTACCACTTTATATAGGCTTATTGTTTTTCATTTTTATTTTTTCTATTTTTTTTTAAACAAAAATGTTGTCTAATCTATTTCAAAAGTTTGAGAACCAATGGCCTGGAGCAGCTCTGCACAGCACTCTGTCTCCTTACCGAGTGCACTGCCCTTGTTGAGCAAAGTTTCCATGTGTTTTAAGCTCTGTGTGTTGGAAAGACTTGCCAGTTATAAAATTTTGTCAATTGTCTTGCTTTATTTGCTCATTTACACAAGGACTCTGCCCATAACAACATTTCAACCTTTATCTAATTATTCGGTATACAATTACACTTGGTTTATAATTTTCCAAGAGGGAAATCAAGGGTTTGTAATTTAATCTTAAAATTAAGATAAGATAAGATAAAGATACTTTATTAATCCCCGAAGGGAAATTCCAGTGTTGCAGCAGCAGTGACATACATGACAAAAATGCTAAATTGAATGCTCAGTAGCTGCTTCTCACTGGTGACTGTAGAATATATCTGCTGGGCTAGTGTGTCAGTGTGGGTCAGGCTGTTGGTGTTGTCCCGTGTGTCCTACTGCCACTTAAGAAGATTATGCACTCTAATCTATAATCGCCACACAAACACAGGCAATGTCACTGGCTAGGATAGGCCTAGTGTCCAGTGGGTAGTCTGAATGTCCAGTGGATAGGTCTAGTTTCCAGTGGATAGGCCTCGTCTCCAATGGATAGGACAGTAGCTAGGCTTTGTGTCCAGTGGATAGGCCTCGTGTCCAGTGGATAGTCCTAATGTCCAGTGGATAGTCCTAGTGTCCATTAAATAGTCCTAGTGTCCAGTGGACGGTTTTTGTCTCCAGTGGATAGCCCTAGTGTCCAGTGGATAGCCCTAGTGTCTAGTGGATAGCCCTAGTGTCCTGTGGATAGTCCTAGTGTCCATTAGTCCTAGTGTCCAGTGGATAGCCCGAGTGTTGTGTGGATAGTCCTAGTGTCCAGTGGATAGCCCTAGTGTCTCGTGGATAGTCCTAGTGTCCATTAAATAGTCCTAGTGTCCATTAAATAGTCCTATTGTCCAGTGAATAGCCCGAGTGTTGTGTGGATAGTCCTAGTGTCCAGTGGATAGCCCTAGTGTCTTGTGGATAGTCCTAGTGTCCGTTAAATAGTCCTAGTGTCCAGTGGATAGCCCTAGTGTCCATTAAATAGTCCTGGTGTCCAGTGGACGGTTCTTGTCTCCAGTGGATAGTCCTCGTGTCCAGTGGATAGTCCTCGTGTCCAGTGGATAGGCCTAGTGTCCACTGGATAGGCCTAGTGTCCAGTGGACTGTTCCTGTCTCCAGTAGATAGCCCTAGTGTCCAGTGGATAGCCCTAGTGTCCAGTGGATAGCCCTAGTGTCCAGTGGATAGCCCTAGTGTCCAGTGGATAGTCCTAGTGTCCATTAAATAGTCCTAGTGTCCAGTGGACGGTTCTTGTCTCTAGTGGATAGTCCTCGTGTCCAGTGGATAGCCATAGTGTCCTGTGGATAGGCCTAATGTCCAGTGGATAGGCCTAGTGTCCAGTAAATAGTCCTAGTGTCCAGTGGACGGTTCTTGTCTCCATCGGATAGTCCTCGTGTCCAGTGGATAGTCCTAGTGTCCAGTGGACTGTTCTTGTCTCCCTTGGATAGTCCTCGTGTCCAGTGGATAGTCCTAGTGTCCAGTGGATAGCCCTAGTGTCGTGTGGATAGTCCTAGTGTCCATTAAATAGCCCTAGTGTCGTGTGGATAGTCCTAGTGTCCATTAAATAGTCCTAGTGTCCAGTGGATAGCCCTAGTATCGTGTGGATAGTCCTAGTGTCCATTAGATAGTCCTAGTGTCCATTAAATAGTCCTAGTGTTGTGTGGATAGTCCTAGTGTCCAGTAAATAGTGCTAGTGTCCAGTGGATAGCCCTAGTATCGTGTGGATAGTTCTAGTGTCCATTAGATAGTCCTAGTGTCCATTAAATAGTCCTAGTGTCGTGTGGATAGTCCTAGTGTCCAGTAAATAGTGCTAGTGTCCAGTGGACGGTTCTTGTCTCCAGTGGATAGCCCTAGTGTCCTGTGGATAGTCCTAGTGTCCATTAAATAGTCCTAGTGTCCAGTGGACGGTTCTTGTCTCTAGTGGATAGTCCTCGTGTCCAGTGGATAGCCATAGTGTCCTGTGGATAGGCCTAATGTCCAGTGGATAGGCCTAGTGTCCATTAAATAGTCCTAGTGTCCAGTGGACGGTTCTTGTCTCCAGTGGATAGTCCTTGTGTCCAGTGGATAGCCCTAGTGTCCTGTGGATAGGCCTAGTGTCCAGTGGATGGGCCTAGTGTCCAGTGGATAGGCCTAGTGTCCAGTGGGTAGGCCTAGTGTCCAGTGGATAGTCCTAGTGTCCAGTGGACTGTTCTTGTCTCCAGTGGATAGCCCTAGTGTCGTGTGGATAGTCCTAGTGTCCATTAAATAGTCCTAGTGTCCAGTGGATAGCCATAGTGTCCTGTGGATAGTCCTAGTGTCCAGTGGATGGTTCTTGTCTCCAGTGGATGGCCATAGTGTCCAGTGGACATGCACATTGCTTCTGAAGTAATAATTAGCCTACCTATTACATTCGAGTATGAAAGTCCATTTATAAATAATTGCGTTTCCTGTTCCTAGTTCTCTGTCCACGCCAGTTAATCATTAGCCATGGGTGTGAATACTGAAGACATTAAAGAGGTCTTGTCTCATTTAGCTACTGGTGGATCTGCTAGAGGATTCTACTGCCACCTCGGGTTTATACAGCACTCTGGATTCAAACAACTGAGATTTGATTTTGAATTAACATTTACAGTTTTAAAATAATTCTATAATAAATAAGTCAAAGCACCATTTGTTCTCTTATCCATCAAGGCAATTTCTATGTGATGTTTGGTTTGACAGCTTCACTCTAATAGTTTCTAATAGTCAGTTTCACATGTTGTTCCTCCATGCTGCTCCTGCTACCATTTGCTATTTCACAACCAGGGCTCGGCCGCTCAGCAGCAGCTGTGCTTCTAGTGTAAACAGTGTCAAGAAATTCAGTGAATTATGGTGAATTCTGTTTTAAATTAAACTGTAAAATCAGCGGTATTAATGCACCTTAGTATCCTATGATATTATGCAATACGGATAAAGCAACATGATGAAAGCAGTTAATTTATTGAGGTTCTATACAGTTAATTTTCAGTTGTCAGTGAATGAAAGCTGGAAACTGAACTCAAAGTGGGCAAAAGATGTTCACTTAACAGACACTCAAATGATGTCTGTCTTGGGTGTTTTGATGATTTGAACGACGTTGTTTTAACCTGTGAATCTACTTGTAGTTTTGATTAAAACTTGTTTGATTCACACTTGTTTATGCCCTCGTTTTATTATTGTGTTTCACCCAGTGAACTCGGTGATGATGACCAGACAGATTCTGAGGAGAGTGAAACCCCATTCTCACAGGTGAGAAACATAAACTACATTGGGGGAAATAATTATTTGATCCCTCGCTGATTTTTTTAAGTTTGCCCACTGACAAAGAAATGAACAGTCTATCATTTTAGTGGTAATCTTTGGTGGGTTTATTATAACAGTGAGAGACAGAAAATCAAAAAGAAAATCAAAAAGAAAATCCAGAAAATCACATTAAAAAAATATATAAATTATTTTGAATTTCATTGAGTGAAATAAGTATTTGATCCCCTATCAAAACATGACTTAGTACTTGGTGGAGAAACCCTTGTTGGCAAGTACAGAGGTCAGAAGTTTCTTGTAGTTGATGACCAGGTTTGCACACATCTCAGGAGGAAAGTTGGACCACTCCTCTTTGCAGATCCTCTCCAAATCTTTATGGTTTCGAGGCTGTCGCTTGGCAACTCCAAGCTTTAGCTCTCGCCACAGATTTTCTCTAGGATTAAGGTCCAGAGAATGGCCAGGCCACTCCATGACCTTAATGTGCTTCTTCTTCAGCCACTCCTTTGTTGCCTTGGCTGTATGTTTTGGGTCATTGTCATGCTGCAAGACCCATCCACCGCCCATTTTTAGTGTCCTGGCTGAGAGAAGGAGGTTGTCACACAGGATTTCACGGTACATGGCCCCGTCCGTCTTTCCCTCGATGCGGTGAAGTCGACCTGTCCCCTTCGCAGAGAAACATCCCCAAAGCATAACGCTTCCACCTCCATGCTTGACGGTGGGTATGGTGTTCTTGGGGTCGTAGTCAGAGTTTCTCTTCCTCCAAACACGGTGAGTCGCATTGATACCAAAGAGCTTGATTTTGGTTTCATCTGACCACATCACCTTCTCACATCACCTGTTCATTGGCAAACTTCAGACAGGCCTGTACATGTCCCTCCTTGAGCAGGGAGACCTTACGGGCGCTGCAGGATTTTAATCCATTACCGTGTAGTGTGTTACCAATGGTTTTGTTGGTGACTGTGGTCCCAACTGCCTTGAGATCATTAACAAGCTCCCCCTCGTGTAGTTCTGGGCTGATCCCTCATCTTTCTCATGATCACTGATACCCCACGAGGTGAGATCTTGCGTGGAGCCCCAGACCGAGGGAGATTGACGGTCATTTTGTGTTTCTTCCATTTTTGAATAATCACGCCAAAGGTTGTCTCCTTCTCACCCAGCTTCTTGCCAATGGTCTTGTAGCCCATTCCGGCCTTGTGCAGGTCTACAGTCTTGTCCCTGATGTCCTTAGACAGCTCTTTGGTCTTGCCCGTGATGGAGAGGTTGGAGTCTGATTGATTGATTCTGTGGACAGGTGTCTTTTTTACAGGTAACAAGTTGAGACAGATGTCTTTTTATACAGGTAACCAGTTGAGATTAGGAGTACTTTCTTAAAGGGAGAGGACTAATCCATGGGAGCCAGAATTCTTTATGGCTGGCAGGGGATCAAATACTTATTTCACTCAATGAAATGCAAAATAATTTATATATTTTTTGAATGTGATTTTCTGGATTTTCTTTTTGATATTCTGTCTCTCACTGTTATGATAAACCTACCAAAAATGACCACTAAAATTATAGACCGTTCATTTCTTTGTCAGTGGGCAAACTTACAAAATCACTGAGGGATCAAATAATTATTTCCCCCACTGTATACCCATCTATTGCAGGTTTTGGCATCCTATTTTCTTTTATGAAACTAAAGCAGCAAAGTACTTATGAGCAGGCAACGAGTGTTAAATCAGCGGGGGCTTTTTTAGGAGTAGGAACTGGTCATATCGAACCTATTTTGAAACTAATTTTCCCCTGTGGAAAAAGATGGGAAGTACTTGAAGTTCTTGAAATGGTTCCTGCGATGGGAAAGGGGCTTCTGGCTTCTTTATAAGTCTCCCGTTACGTTGCAGGATGCAGAGGTTTGCAGTGACGCCCTGGAAGACAACTCTGGAATGGAGCTGGACACAGATAATAACATCAACATGGCCAGGTGAGCTAGTCGTGATGTTAGCTGTGGCGTCATTCATCTGATTCATGTGTTTTAGCTGTTCAAACTTACCTGAGTTGTATCTGAAATTAGGGAGACACCCATTGTGAAATTCTGGGTCGGCACCAACGTTTGAAATAACACTTTGGCCGATACCAAAAATTTTTTTTTTTTGTTGGTTATTTTGTTTTTGTTGTTGTTTATTTCCTCTTTGTGCCAGGGAAACACAGATGTTCATAATAAAAATAAAAAAATAGCTGAACTTTTTAAGTCTTTCAGCCCTTCATCACACATTCTTTGAATGAGCACAAATACAATCATACAAATTTATGAAGCAACCTTTAATTTATCCTTTCACATGACAAAGATTATTTTTGTGAAAAATAACTGTTTCAAAAGCCTTTTTAGCCTGCTATACAACGACCTACTCAATGAGAAGAATTTGTCAGTACTTACATAGCCCAACAAAAATTATTTTTGGGAAAGCTAAACTAAATGTAAAAGTGATTAGAAAAGTAATAAAGTTAAAATAATCAAAGTTAAAATAAGTGCCGTCCTCTGGGACGGAATTATGGTCCGATGTTATGTCGGACATGAGGAAGTGAGAAGCCGCCTCCACTGCACATGTCTGCTGCAGCTGCCGGAGTTTTGCGCTGCAGTGACGGAGCTGGTAGAAGCCTTTTTCTCTGGAATATCGCATTTAAATGGCTTAAATAAATACCCTGGGTTGACATTAAACTTTTTTTTCCTATTTATCAATTGCATGGAGGCTGTTTGGTGTTATAGCGAGAAAGCAGATGATTTGGACATGTTGGCCTCGCGTGGCACGCTGGGTCCAGTGATAAAAGTGCAGCTCCAGGTTATTACTTGTATAAATTCTTATATTCAATAACAGACACAAAATATTTTAGTTTAATGTATTTTATTTCAGTCGTCATACATCACCATAGCAACATATCGTCAAGGTTGTTTTGTTTTCCCTCGCTCATTCCATGCCGTTCAACAAGTGCCATTATCCCATTTCCGTGTCCCCATTAGGCACGGTACTTGTTTTGTTCCATAAGGAAACAGAGTAAAATTAAATACCCACATCTAAAAAATAAAACATTCTGTTTTGCGGTGCCGATGGTGCCTGGGTTGGCACCATCGGTACCATCGTAGTGCAGGCACCCTATGGCTGGTGTGCCATAGACACCGACGGTACCATCGGAGAGGGAGACGTGTGCAAATTGCGCCCCGAACGCTCCCTCTCCGCACCCCCCTTGGGATGGCGCCCAATGCCGCCGCCTATAGGAAGGGCCGGCCCTGCAAACAACATTTAGCCGGTAAAAAATGTATGCAACACAACAGATAAACATCAGCCACTGCCTCGGTGAATGTCATCTTATTTGCTGATTGTCCTATGGCGGTCAACAAGGCAAGTACTGGCTGATACCAATGTACGGCTGATAAATCGGTGCATCCCTTTCTGAATTGTGTTGCAGAGCGGAACTCCGTCCCTGCGGATCCTTCGAGCAGACTGGCACCTTCACATCTGTAAGTAGTGATATCAAAGTGTATGTTTAATTATATTGGAATAGTATGATGGAACTGATTTTATTTGGTGCTTACTCTATGTTCAGTATTTTCTTTCCTGTAACTTTGTCACTATACTTCTATATGTTTAGCAAATTAAAAATATGAGAACTAAAATATTTTGAGTTGTTTGTGATATGCAAATGATTATTATAATAGAAAAAAATCTATATATAGACATACATACAGCTTATTTATTAGTAGTATTTATTGTCGTGATGATAAATATATAAATACATATTTAAATCTTAGGAAAGATGTCAATGTAAGAATAGACTATTTCCATATTTATCAGAGATGTTTTGGATGCAGTCATCCATCGAGCCGGAGAAGAGTCACTTGTTTGTTCTTGTTTATGGTTTTCACAATTAATTCTGTTTTCATCCTGTTTTTCTCTTTTTCTGTCTCTTTCTATCGATCTCTCTGTGTATCTCTGTCGCCGTCACTCGTTCCAGTGTGACCAGAATGGGAAACAGTTGTTACCATGCCAACCAAACATCAGCCACACCCCCCACCTCCAGCTGTTTGCCGACAGCCAATGGGAAGGTAGATCAATTTAACATAATATTAATAATCATAATAATGATAATGATATTTACATCAACAATTAAAATGATCAACAATTAATGTGTGTATATAGATATCTCTATGTATCGTTTTAGGATTGCGGTTATGTGGGAAATATGGCTTGAAACTAAGCTATATTTAATTTAGGCAGTTTTTCATATTTTCAATATAAAAGCAATGGGTTTAAAATTGCTTTAAATGTCGAGAATGTCCTTTTCAGATTGGTCAGTGTTCTCCACATCTATCTTCCTCCATCTTGACTCATTGTCTTCAAGAAATGAGTCATAATTACAGTTATTTCTCTAGAAGTTTACGTTTTGAGAACAAATAGAAATAGATGTAAAAACTCCCTTGTATTTCCCCCCGGGGTGGAGAACCCACAGTGATATTTCCTGTCAGGTTTGTCCTTCCTTACTTCCTTTCTCCATAACGTGCAGCTCGAGTGGTTCTGTCGTTCAGACACTTTTTAATCCGCAAATCTGTGGAGACATGAAGGTGTAAATGAACAAATGTAGTAAAAGTACAAACTCACAGGAAGTGTTATCGATCCCCCTTTCCTTCTCTCTTTCCATCTCTGTCCTCCTCTCTTCCATCCATGCAGCATCCCACCTCCCCCATCTTCACCTCCCTCACATAGACTGGTCATGTCTTCATTTGCAGAAGGAAGGTCACGGTAAGAGCTCATCCATCTGTCTATGCATCTGTCTAACGTCTTTCTATCTGTCAGTGTAACATCTATATCTATCTGTCTATCTTTCTCAGAAATCCGTCCATGCAATCATTCATTCATCCATCTACCAGTTCATCCTTCAATAATTCTCCCCACTCATCAATCCCTCAATTTGTCTATCACCTATGAATTCATCCCTCCTTCTCTCCCCCTTCTCCACCTGGCAGTCAGCTTTAGCCTTCACTTACACAAATATTATCCCAAATACAGTTATGAGTCATAACTTAATGACAGCTTCCACGGCTAATATAAAATCATCATCTACCCATCCATCCATCCATCCATCCATCAGGTTTTGTTAGTGTACCGGGGGCATACTAAATGCTCAATTATGATTCTCTGACTCAATTATAATTTCATGTGCTGGTCATTTGCTACACAGCAGCAGTACAGTTGCACTACAATGCAGCTCAATGTTTTTACCTTGTTCATATGTTCAAATATGCGACTCGGTGGTTATACAGTATTATACTGGACTGTTTTGTGGTTATTATACTAATCAATGTTATTATTATATTCATATATTTTAAGATTCCCCTTATTTATAATTCCTATTTTTTTTTTTTTTTTTAATCTCTGTGCAATTTTGTAAGCTATCAGTTTTATCCTTTTATTGTAATGCACAATGTCAAAAAAAAAACCCACTCTTGGACTTGAAGAATCTCAAGATGCTTTTACACTTGCATTCCGGATAATGTCCAAACATTGTCCAGATTTACGCTTTCACACATGTAGCCAAAAGACAGAGATTGTCAGCTTCAGACGCGTTTACACCACCTGGAAATACTGAGTTTGGTTTAGACGAGGGGCGGAGCCTGGGTAGAGTGTGCAGGAGACAGGACGTGATGCAATGACGCTGCAGAGTTTTACAGTAGTTGGTCTTTTGTGTTGATACTCCATGTATTTGGACGTATCCACAATATAAACAAGAGAGTGGAAAGGAATAATAAAGAAAGTAGTGCAAAGTAGTGCAAAGTAGTGCAAAGTAGTGCAAAGTAGTGCAAAGTAGTGCAAAGTGGTGCAAAGTAGTGCGAAGCAGCGACGCTCCTTGCCGAAGATCCACAGAAAGGTAAATAACTGGCGCATGGTAGAGACGTCATCAACACCGACACGCCCACTCGCTCGCTGTGAATGATCCGGACAATCACCTGCTCTGTTCACACATACCACTCAACCGGACATTACCCACACTTTGCACTAGGGCGCTGGCTGGATAATGTCTGGGTCAAACCATGCAGGACATTTGTGTTTGCACGCACTGCTCATCTGGCTAATGTCCGGATCATTTCAGGGTTGTAGTGCATGTGTGAAAGCAGCTTCAGTCGACTGACGGATCAACAACTAATGATTAGACTCGTCAACTTTCAGGGGGCAGCCCTAGTTATCGTAGTGTAACTCAGTGATTAGTATTTATACAGCATTATAGTGTTATATATGACTCAGTGGTTATAACGTGTAACTCAGTGGTTATGCAGTGTTATTAAATAGAAATGGTGTAACTCAGTGGTTATGCAGTGTTATTAAATAGAAATGGTGTAACTCAGTGGTTATGCAGTGTTATTAAATAGTAATGATGTGTAACTCAGTGGTTATGCAGTGTTATTAAATAGTAATGATGTGTAACTCAGTGGTTATAAAGTGTTATAATATGTAAGTCAGTGGTTGTAAAGCGTTGTAAAGTGTAACTCGGTGCCTAACCCCCTGACAGACCCGGTGCCGTCCTTCCAGTCGTGGCAGAGCAGTGACGAGGGGGAGGCAGAGCTCTCCCCCCTGGCAGGACGCCTGCTGCCCCCGCCCCTGCTCCCAGAGGAGGAGCTGAAGGAGGACTCCTCCCCCTGCTCCTCCCGCTCCCACCCACCCCTCCTGGCTCCTCGCTTCCTGGACTTTGGTTCCCAGCGCTTCCTGCAGCAAGACGCTCCTTCTAGACCCCCCAGGTGAGTCCCAAGGAAACTACCTGTTTTTCCTCATTTTCATTTTAGGGTCAAATTTCCGAGTGACGCAAACCCCCCTGACAGAGTGATGAGGGGTTATTTAGTGATCATGACTGGCTGGCTGCACATAATTCCCACTTATTACAAGGCTACTTACCAAATTCATGGTAAATGTATTATTCATGGGATGGTAGCTCAGGAGGTAGAGCTGGTGGTCTAGTGATCCAAAGGTTGCTGGTTGGATCCCAGGCTCCTCCTGCTAGCATGCTGTAGTGTCCTTGAGCAAGACACTTAACCCCTCATTGCTCCTGATGGCTGCGTCCGTCGGTGTTTGAACAATTGTAAGTCGCTTTGGATAAAAGCGTCTGATAAATGACTAAATGTAATGTAATGTAAATACAAATGGGAGAAATACACAAATATTGATTAGAAATTACTTCATTTCTCAACTTAGTTACTCAACCATATACCAATATATTTCAAGATTCAAGATTTTTTATTTGTCACATACATATACATACTTTCATACATATATGCAGTGAAATGTAATGCAACGCACCCGGTGATAGCACACTATATGTCCTAGGAAAAAATAGAAAATAAAATAAAATAAAAAGTAGAAAATTCCTTTCTAATAGACCGACTAACTGACTCCTAAAACGTAATACAGTAAGTGGAATACTTATAGAATAAGATAAAAATATATAGAATAAAATACAAGAAAAATGAATTGAAATAAGATGGAATAGCTAGAAGGAATATGCCTTTGTATATACAGATATGTGCATTTAAAGTGGCATGTGAATTAAAGTGGCATGTGAATGTGAATAGTGTGAGGTAGTGTTTGGGATGATACAGCACAGTATACAACAGTACGGCGCAGCAATACGGCATCACGAACAACCCTGAACAGTGATACAGTATGCGGTACAGTATGCTACAAATGAAATGAAATTTACCTACACACTTAACTATTTACTGTGAGTAAAGTGGTTTACTAACGTTGGACAATTACAACTATCATGAAATGCGTCGTGAATGGGACGTTGGGGATTTTGATATACATCCGTCACCGTCCATCTCACAGGTCTTCCATTGTAGTTTCTATGTAGCGTCACCGCATGGCGCCGCTAGCCAGGGCTGTGATGACGACCGTATTAACCGCAGCTCATTACTGTCATCATTGCAAATATTTTTTATTTTTGTATTTAATTTTTGCGCTGGTGAAGTCTCAGCAGGATATGAAATACAAACACAATAATCGTTGCGAAGTTATCATCATTGACTGTCTTCCGTTCTATGTTGACAGACTTCTGGAGAAACTTTTCAGTTTGCGCCGTGAACGATTCAAACATATGAAAATATATTTATGATTCCCCTTATTTATAACTCCTCATTGAAATGTTATCCCTGCGCATTTTCGTAAGCTTCTGTCTGTTTTATCCTGTTATTGTAATGCACACTGAGTGACAAAGTAGACAACCCCCCCTTCTGTCTGTAAACCGTAATACCACGGTTATACGATGCTTTTCACTGCGGTAAGTGATACAAGGGACATGAATCATTATTAACTGGTTAATGCTATTGACCAATCAGAATGCAGTACTGCATAGAGCTGTGCAATAATCATTGAATCAAGTTTGTTTTGATGTGAATATGACATGACAACAGTAAGTCTTTGTTTTTTCCCGGTGCGTGCGCAGGCCTCGCAGGGCGTGGCTGGGTGGCAGGGAGGCCGGGCGCGGCGGTGAAGCAGCGTCTCTGCAGCTCAGCAGGAAACTGCAACACCTGAAGAAGAAAATCAAACAGTTTGATGAACAGTTTGAGAAGGAGAGGAACTACAAGGTGTCTGTCCGTCTGTCTGTCTGCCTGCCTGTCCGCTGTGTTAAACATCCTTTTAGCCTTTTTCACTTTTTGTCAAGATGCAAACTCAGTTGAACTCTTCTCCCTCTCTCCCCTGCAGCCTTCTCATGCAGATAAAGCATCGAACCCTAAAGTCCTCAAATGGATGACAGAGCTGACCAAGCTGCGCAGGCAGATCAAAGGTCAATTTCTCTTTTCATTTCCCACTGAGTGACGAGAGGTCGAGCACCAGAGAACATTTTATTTATGCATATTCTTGTTATTTCCCATTTTCACTTTTACATCTTCAAAGTAATCACTCGGTGTTAGTGAGGCTGCGTGATGATGATATTTTTATTGCGATCTGAATCTCCACCATAAACACACTGCAAAGGGCTTGGACTTACGAGGCCTTTCCAGTGGGTCACTACGTCCATGAGGTAAACAAAACAACACGGGATGGTAGCTCAGGAGGTAGAGCTGGTGGTCTAGTCATCTAAAGGTTGCTGGTTGGATCCCAGGCTCCTCCTGCTAGCATGCTGTAGTGTCCTTGAGCAAGACACTTAACCCCTCATTGCTCCTGATGGCTGCGTCCGTCGGTCTTTGAACAATTGTAAGTGGCTTTGGATAAAAGCGTCTGATCAATGACTAAATGTAAATGTAAATGTAACACGTGCACGTATGGACCTTCCCCTTTGAAAGTGTGTGCTCTGAGCGCCCTCTGGGGGAAGCAGGGGGAAGTGAAAAGCCAGTTTCAAGAAACTATCACGACCAGTGAGACGTTTTGATCCCACCTGCATCGTCTCCTCCCTGCGATAGAACAGGGAACACTGTTTTGTTGTTGTTGTTGGATTCTTCTCCTCGGTGTTTATAGCAGCAGAACAAGGGAGTTCACACCGGCTCATCACTCTGCTACGTCCGTTTCCTTTCCCAGACGCCAAACATCGGGCAGAGAGCGAACTGGGCCCCCACACCCGTCCCCGTAGCAACACCTTGCCCAAGAGCTTCGGCTCTAAATTGGACCACGCCTTCCACGACGCACCGGTAGAGGGCAAAGGTCAGCGGCCGAGCAGGGAGGAGACGCTGGAGATGATCCAGCGGAGGATGAAGGGGAAGCGACAGGAGGACGGCTGGCCGGACGACATCAAGGTAGAGCAAGTGGAGAGCCCGGTTGTTCTCCAACCCGAGTGTTGACGTAGTTCAAACCTTCTCATGACACCGTGTCCTGTCCTCACCTAGAAAATGACCAAGGATCAGCTTTGTAGTGAGAAGACGGTTCTGCAGAAGAACCTGCTGCACTACGAAGGCCTTCACGGTCGACCTGTGAGTGAAGCACTGACCCGCCCCACCCAACCTCCCTCTACCCTCTGACCTCCACCACTCCACCCTCTGACCTCCACCATTCTACCCTCTAACCTCCACCACTCTACCCTCTAACCTCCACCACTCTACCCTCTAACCTCCACCACTGTACCATCTAACCTCCACCACTCTACCCTCTGACCTCCACCACTGTACGCCTCTGTCCTCCATCCCTCCACCTTTCTAGCCCTGTCCCCTCCACCCCTCAGCTAACTCTTGTATCTTCCTCCTCGTCTCTGCCTGGCAGGTTAGCAGAGAGGAGTGTCTGGTGGTTAAACCTCTGTACGACCGTTACCGGCTGGTTAAACAGATGCTGACCAGAGTTTCCATCACACCCACTGCAGTACGTGGACACACACCAGGCGGCGCTGCACCAAGCGAGTCCAGCTTCTGCCACATCACAACACTTGTGTTGTTTCACACTCCAGGTTTCTCCCTCGAGTAAGAGGCGGAACCAAACCCTGCAGCCCATCATCGAGGGAGAGACGGCCCACTTCTGCGAGGAGCTCAAGGAGGAGGGCGGGGAAGGAGGAGGAGGAGGAGAGGGGGAGAAGGAGAGGAGCGGAGGAGAGGAGGAGAGGGAGCGGGGCGGAGGTGGAGACCCCAAGGAGCACATCATGAACTGTGACCCCGCCCCTGCCAGCGAGCAGCCCATGAGCGAGGACCAGAACCTGCTGGACGCCCAGAGCAACTGTCCCATCAGGGAGAAGAACCAGGGGGAAGGTTCTGGAAAACTGGAGCTGAGGCTGAGCAGCACCAACGCCTCCTCCATGTGAGCGGCTTCATTTCCTGTTTCCCATTGTTTTTTTTCAATAATCTCAATGAAAAAAATGGATTAAGTTGTTTATCTGCTGTTGAATTAATCATGTAGGGCAGGATGTCACCATTTGATTCAAGTCAAGTCCCGGCCACGCCCCCAAGTCCCGACCTCGCCCCCCCCCCCCCCCCCCAAGTCCCGACCTCGCCCCCCAAGTCCCGCCCACGCCCCCCAAGTCCCGCCCACGCCCCCAAGTCCCGCCCATGCCCCCAAGTCCCGCCCATGCCCCCAAGTCCCGCCCATGCCCCCAAGTCCCGCCCACGCCCTAACTGGATGTTCTGGTCCTCCAGGCCTGAGCTGCTGGAACAGCTGTGGAAAACCAGAGCAGAGAAGAAGAGACTGAGGAAGACGATCCGAGAGTTTGAGGAAGATTTCTACCAACACAACGGCAGGTAGGTACACACACACACACACACACACACACACACACACACACGTATCAACTGACACTGTGGTTTCCATAGAAACGTGCAGAAGGAGGAGCGTGTGGCGCTCAAGGACGAGTACAGGGAGTACAAGAAGATCAAAGCTAAGCTCCGCCTCCTGGAGGTTCTGATCAGCAAGCAGGACTCCTCCAAGTCCATCTAGCCCCGCCCCCTGTCACAGGAGCCCCACCCCCTCCCTGGACATCAACCAATCAGCTGCCTCCTTTTTCTAAACCAGGAACTTCTCTTCGTTCGTCTCTCCATCCTTTTGTCGGGTTTTTCCCCCGAAGGAACCTTTTCCTCCTTTTCGGTTCTGGATCCGGGCGTTCTGTCGCCCCACCGAGCCGCTCTCTGATTGGTCCGTCGGTCAGCGCACCGTGCAGGACTCATTTAAACATCCATCATGAGCGTTTGTGTGAATATATATTATATTCCTGTTCAGTTCATCTATAATAATAATAATAATAATAATGAGTGTTATTAGTATTATTATAATGTATAGTTTGGTGTTGAGAGGGAAAGCTCCTCCTCTTCATTCTGCTTTTTCTTTCCGTTTGAGGGAACTTTCAGAATTTCTTTCTGCTTTTGTTCTGCTCTGTCTGCAACGCGTCCGGACGCCATTTCCCATGAGCCTCTTCACAGTGGGACGGGCGCTGGTGGGAGAGGAGCCTGGTGCATCGTGGGTAGGGGGCGCTGGTCTTAATATGTCAACATATTAATGTATTCGTATTTGTGTACTTGGTTTTCTTTCCCGGTGGGCGGGGCTTCATGTTGTCGCCGTCACAGAGTTTCAGTTTCCATTTCAAGTGGCGTGGAGCCAAAATGGCCGCCACTCTGCGTTTTGCGGTCGGTCAACTCTGTCACTTCCTGTTACGCGGGAAGTTCTTTTAAATGTTCCAGAGCCGCCGCCGAGTCCCGTTCTGTAACCGGAGAGACTCCAGTTTGCGCCTCCCGTCGTCAGGGGGTTAACCATAGATTTTGGGGACGTTTTGACTAAAAGCGGTTTCCTGCTGAGATTGAAGTCGGGGCCGGTTCCACCTGGAGCAAGCATGATGTCATAACACCACATTATGTAATAAACATCTTGGACATAACCACAGCACATCTTCCTGAAAAGCTCTCTCCCTTATGAGAATGTGGAGTTCTAGCGAGCTGCACAACATGAAATAATAACTCATTGTGTAATAACTTTGTAATAACACAGACGTGTCAGTTTCCATTGATGTCACATGTCAGGCACCGCCCGGGAGCCCACACGCACCACCCAACTTTATTACAAAATGTGGCTGTTATAGCTCGTGGTGTTCCACTTTCTGAAGCTGTGTGTGGAATCCTCCGTCAGTTTTGGAGCACGGGTGGGGGCCTGTTATTTGCACAGCATTCAGAGAATGCAGCCCTTCGTTTGTGAGTTATTTCTAAAAAAAAAAAAGAGGGAAAAAAAGAGCACTACTTCTATGAACATATATATCTAAAAAAATGCGAAGGAATGAATGTCAAGAGATTTTTAAATTATTATATATACATGTTTGAACCCTGTACTTTCATTGTTTTTGTGACGCCCTGAGAATGTGTATCGTGTTTTCTTTTTTATTATTATTATTATTATTATTATTATTATCATCCATACCGTTGATTTTGTATCATTAAGACAATACCAACAATGGTTTTTGTATTGACCGCTTGTGTACAGACGGCGCTAGTAGTTAGCTGTGGTGGTTAATCAATGTAAATCTACTTTATCTGCTCGGTTCTCTGGTTAGAAGCTCATCTAGATGCAGTACTGTAGTGGCTTGCATGGCAAATACAACATCAAAATACTAACAATAAGAATAATATAAAAACATGTATTGTTTCTTTCTACTGTTTGTGCCATGAAGATGAAGCAATAATAATAATTAAAAAAAATGTTTGGAAATTCTACAGAATTGACGTCTTTTTTGTTAATGCTCATGATAATTGCTTGTTCGCGTTATATGAATTTTAAAACTCAGTATAATTCTGGATATTGGTGAATTGTTTGATATTTCATCAAATTCAGGACCATTATTAAAGCTAATGCAGGTTTGCTGGTCTAGCAAAGAATTTGAGGTCTGAAGGCTGATGTTTGGTCACACAAAAGACTATGACCTTGACTGCTCGGA
Source organism: Zeus faber (assembly GCF_960531495.2). Classification (NCBI taxonomy): domain Eukaryota; kingdom Metazoa; phylum Chordata; class Actinopteri; order Zeiformes; family Zeidae; genus Zeus; species Zeus faber. The sequence continues at coordinate 31,326,640 of NC_137199.1, forward strand.
ATATACACTACTCACAAAAAGTTTGGGATATTTGGCTTTAGGGTGAAATTTATGGAAAATGTAAAAAGTTCACGCTACAGTGATATTATATCATGAAAGTAGAGCATTTAAGTAGAAGCATGAAATGGTGATTTCCTCATCTCAGACAATTTATTGAAACAAAAGCCAACAACAGTGGTGGGTTTACCACAACAGCAAATGTCAATGTCTCAATAACTTGTCATGTGGCCTTGAGCATCAGTTACAGCTTGACAACCACGTCTCATGCTGTTCACAAGTTGACTTATTGTCTGCTGAGGCCTGGCCCCCCACTCTCCTTGAAGGGGGCCCTCAGGTCATTGAGGTTCTGGGGCACAGAGTTAGGAGCCTCTACACGGCGACTCAGCTGATCCCAGAGGTTTTCTATGGGATTCAGGTCTGGAGAGAGTGCAGGCCACTCCATTTGAGGTGCCCCAGTCTCCAGCAGCCGTTCCCTAATGATGCCACCTCCATGAGCTGGAGCATTGTCGTCCATGAAGATGAAACGAGGCCTGTGTTGTTCATGCAGGGGCACAATGACTGGATGAATGATGTCATTCAGGTAGTATGGGCTTGTCACTGTACCATTCACAAAGTGTAGGGCAGTTCTGTATTGACTAGACACACCTGCCCACACGGTAACACCACCACCACCACCAAAGGCTCGTCTTGTGACACCAGTGGCTGATGCGTAGCGCTCTCCTTGACGTCTCTATCATTTCTGCTCAACGTGAATCAACTTTCATCAGAGAACAGCACTGAGGCCACTGGTCCCTCGTCCAGCGTCAACGCTCCCTGGCCCCTGCAAGACCATGATGCCTGTGCCTGGTGGTGTGGTCAGGTGCCCTTGCAGGTCGTCTAGCACACAGACCACGCTGATGTCAACGGTTTTAAATGGTCTGACTCACCTGCCTTAAATGTGCCTGGAGTCGAGTGGCATCATCATGCGGTTGTGCAGGGCACTGTTCACAATGAAGCGCTCATCAGTGTGGGATGTGGCCAAAGCACGTCCACTTCTATGCCTTTCTGTTACTCTTCCAGTCTCTGTATCTCTGTTGCAACCTGCTGATGACACTCTGTGACACTCTAAGCTCAGTGGCCACTTCCCTCTGACAACATCCTGTTTGAAGCCTCGCAAGGCGAGGTGCTGTTGATCAGTTGTTAGGTGTGGTCTTGGTCTCATGACGTAAAAATGTGAACAGCACGATGAAGAGGACTGTTTCAAAACCAATTCTAATTGAACCAGGAAATGTATTGGTCCATTCACGGATCAAACACCTGTTGTGAATTTTGCCGTTCAGCTCCTTGTTGGAGAACAGCAAGTTGTGCAAAAAGTACTGAAACATTGAACAGTTGGACATGTGCATTCAAAAGTTTAGAGAAGGTCAAATCAAGTTCACCTGTAAAGGTTATAGTGCATTTTAGGTTCATCCTGAAATTTCACCTGAAAGCCAAATATCCCTAACTTTTTGTGAGTAGTGTATGTTATGACTTCCAATTTATGACCTAGAATGTAAGTATGTTGGTATGACCTTCAATGTACAGACGCGGACAAATGTGTTGGTCCCCTTACAGCTCATTGAAACAGTGAATCTCTTCAGCAAATGACTGATCTCCTTTTACAGTTCCTCTGCTTCACTCTGTCATGCAGGTGTACATGAGCAACTAGCTTTTAATGTCATCACTTTTGAGGAGCAATGAAGCGTTGTTTCAATGAGCTGTAGGGGTACCAACACATCTGTATGTATGACCTTCAATGTATGAATGTATGTCCTTGAATGGATGCAAGACTATGCATGTACTATATGTATGTGTGTGTGTGTGTGTGTGTGTGTGTGTGTGTGTGTGTGTAACCTTTAATTTATGGATGGCTATGTATGTGAGTGGAGTTATGGTGTTATGACTGATTGAAATGTACTTATGTTTGTGTATATGTTGGTATGACTGTGTGAAGTGTGTAATATAAGATGGGATGGTCGCCGGCGAGAGGAGTAGAAAAAAATCGTCGCCAAAAAACAAAATGAGAGACGTTCGATGCCGAGTTCAGACCAGGTGATTATGTACTCTGTTGAAAAACGTCAAAATATACAACGTCAAAAAGTCATAAACCACTACCTCGTAGCGATCACGCACATGTTAGTATTTTTAGAGCTTATTGTGCGTAATCCCCGGCTGTCATGACATTTCACTGCATGTGACGAATAATCTCTTGAACTTAACTTGAATTACACTATGTCGAAAAACATCATACTATGCCATATACTCTGTGCAATGACAATAAGTTGAATCGAATCGAATCTAATCTATGTTGAAAAGTGTCAAAATATACTTTGTAGAAAAACATCAAAATATACGATTTCATCCTATAACTATGTTGAAAAACATCATACGATATTATGTGGAAGAATTTCCAAATATACTGCCGAAAAATGTCAAATGTCAAAATATGCTATGTCGATATCATACTATGTTATGTCAAATAAGATAGAAACAGGCACGGACAGCGAGATCACGCCTCAGCCTCGGACTAACATCACCTTCCATCATCACTGCCCCTGAGAAAGAACAACCTGTGAGTTTATTGATGTTATTGGTGTTTGCAAACTCTGCAGGAGCCGTGATACGTACCAACAGCTCATTTACATCTTCATAGAGACTGATCTTTTATCTGCATATTTCTGTACTGTACCAGTTTCACACCGCTTCTTTTCAAGACATACATGCATGGGTTCAAATTCATGCATACTGTACATAAACCTACCACTGCACATATGTCGAAAAATGTCATCCTAAACAACTATACTATGTCGAAAAACGTCAAAATATACTATGTCAAAAAATGTCATACTACAAATATGTCGAAAAACATCATACTATTCTATGTCAAGAAATGTCATAGTATATTATGTTGTAGAACATCTACGATGGAACATCTACAGGCACTATGTTGAAAAACGTCATACTATACATGACATTCAAGGTCAATGTTACATTCAATGTCATTCATAAGTTCAATGTCAGTTCAGGGTCATACCAACATACATACATAAACACATACATACAATATGTTCAAGGTTATGCATTGGTTCAAGGTCATACATACATCCAAAATGCAGCCAAGTTCATACATTCAGGGTCATGAATTAATTCAAAGTCATACCAACATGCATATTATACATATATACTGTACATACAAACTACACTGTGTCAAAAAACATCTTAATACACTATGTCGAAAAATGTGAAAATATTGTATGTCAAACAACTGTCATGCTCTATGTACTATGTCGAAAAACGTAAAACGCCTGTCCATCTCACGCTCCATTTTCCCCCTCACTCGTGAACAAGACCCTGAGATACTTAAACTCCTTCACTTGGGGCAGCAACTTGCTCCCAACCCAGAGGGAGCAATCCACCGTTTTCCGGATGAGAACCGTGGCCTCAGACTTGGAGGTGCTGACTCTCATCCCGACCGCTTCCCACTCGGCTGCAAACCGCCCCGGTGCGTGATGGAGCTCACGGTCTGACGAAGCCAACAAAACCACATCATCTGCAAAAAGCAGAGATGCCATTCTGAGGTCCCCGAAGCGGACGCTCTCCTCACCTCGGCTGCGCCTTGAGATCCCGTCTATGAATACCACAAACAGAATCGGGGACAAGGGACGACCTCGACGGAGTCCAACACCCACTGAGAACGTGTTTGACTTTGTGCCGAGAACACAAACACAGCTTTCACTTTGCTTGTACAAGGCCCGGATGTGAGAGCAGAGCACAGCTTGTTGTTACACACAACCACCAACAACCACCCGCTTTGGAGAACCATCTTACCACGTTTTGTTCTTTAAACCACTAATCATCATTACTACTCCAAGAGGGAGAGTCACCACGGGTGAGACAAATAAACATAGAAACAAACAACATTTACACTAAAAACATGAAAACATCAAGACAACATGTGTTGAAAAACAGTGAATCAGCTCCAGGAAAAGTGAAACTACTACTGGTCACGTGGCCTCTTCCTGTCATAGTTATGGCAGCAAATGAGGGAGGAAAGGAGGGGATGCAACCAGGAGGGTGTGTGTGTGTGTGTGTGTGTGTGTGTGTGTGTGTGTGTGTGTGTGTGTGTGTGTGTGTGTGTGTGTGTGTGTGTGTGTGTGTGTGTGTGTGTGTGTGTGTGTGTGTGTGTGTGTGTGTGATGTCCACCGTTGAGTGTACAGGACTTCTCCCAATCTAATTGGTTCTGGTGTATAAGGTCTGTATTATGTCACGGCGCCTTCAAGCCCCGAAACCCCCCCGAACTCCGCAGCCCCGTGGACACCCTACAGCTGCAGGAAAGCCCCGGGTACCCTGCCCTGAGGCCACAGAAGACCACCGGGCCCCCAGAGAAGCCAGAGGGAAGAGCAACCCCCACGCCCAGCTCCGAGGAGCATGACCCAGTCCCAGGGAGCACGAGGAGACCCCAACCCTAGGGGCTCACACATACAGCCAACCCCCGGGTGCAGGCACAAGACGCAGGCATAGACCGCGGGCCCAGATCCCGGCCCCACGGCGAAGGGGTGGGGACCCCCATGCCCACCCACGCCCCGCACAAGAGGGGGGTCTGCCCCACCGCAGCCGACAAGACGCCCCACCCGGCGTGAGTGCCAAGTACCCATACACGTAGCAGCGTGCCGCCAAGCACGGGGCACCTCCATACCTCACCCCCCGGCCATGCCGGCAGGCCGGCAGGTACACAGGCCCTCCACCACCCCCAGCACCCGGGTGCCCGCCGCAGAGAAGCTGCGCCGCAGAAGCAAAAGGCCAACAGCCGCCCCCCCACTCCCCAACCCACACCCACAACGGCAAGCAGTCCCCCCAGGGTCCCCGGAAGGCACCCGGCGGCGCTCTCCGCGGCCCCGCCAGGTCGCAGCACATCCCATGCCACCAGGCGCAAGGCGTCAGGACTCCAGCCAGGCCGGGAGGAGGGGCCCACCCGACCGCCCCCCAGCCAACTACGCCCCCACACCGACCTGCCAGCGACCGGCCATCCCGGAAAAAAAACTCCAGTGCTCAATGTGTGCTGTTGGTAGTTGCAGTTAAAATTGCAGGGTTGTGGGTGCGAGTCCTTCAGGCAAGTCGAACCCGAATCACTCGCACCCCTCCTGCCCCGCAGACCCTGGTCCGATGGAGTGTTGTACGGAGTAGGATTGGTGTGCCAGTATATGTGTTCTCAGCTAATGTGAGTGGGATTAACTTTTTGGGACAGACAAGAAGCACGCTTGGGCAGGAGTGTGACAGGCAAGATGGCAGCTGCCCGCCGCATCCCCACCCACATAGCCTGCACCCCGCCCACATAGCCTGCACCCCACCCACATAGCCTGCACCCCACCCACATAGCCTGCACCCCGCCCACATAGCCTGCACCCCGCCCACATAGCCTGCACCCCACCCACATAGCCTGCACCCCGCCCACATAGCCTGCACCCAGCCCACATAGCCTGCACCCCGCCCATCCCGCAAGCCCTCGGCCTACTGTGTGGTCATTCATACATTCAAGGTCATACCAACATACATACATATGTACTGTACATAATTATATAAACACATACATACATACATACTACATACACATTATACAAACATACATATATACAGAGTACAAAGGTTTAAGGTCATACATACATTCAAGGTCATACCAACATACATACATACAGTATCAACATTCATATATACATATATGCATACAAAATATACTATGTTGAAAAACTTCATACTATGTCAACAAATGTAAAAACATACTATGTTTAAAAATGGCAAAATATACCATGTCGAGAAACGTCATATCTATACTGTGGCAAAAGTGTCTTACTACACTATGTTAAAATACATCACATGTAAAAATAAACAATGTCAAAAAATGTCATCCTTCTATTTCTATACTTGTCTACTTGTCTTGATATACTGTTTTGAAAAATGTCATACTATACTATGGCGAAAATGTAAAAATATTGTATGTCGCAAAACGTCCTACTATATATACAATGTCAAAAAACGTTTCACTACACTTTGTCGAAAAACAGCAAAATATACTTTGTTGAAAAATTTCATACGATATATGCAATGTCCATAAACGTTTTACTATACCATGTCGAAAATTGTCAAACTATACTATGTTGAAAAATCCAAACAAATACAATTTCAAAAAACGTCATACTGTAGTCTGTCAAACAACATCATACGATACAATGTTATCACACATCCCATCCCCACAATGTACAGTGTGGGGATGGGATGGTTTCAGCAGCCACACCTGTCCTGGATCTACGTAGGTGATTGGGTCAGGGTGGCTGCACACCTGTTGCTTGGTGGTTGGGCTAACGAGCAACAGGTTAAAACCCCCATCCTCACACTCACTCAGGAGAGGACTCCTGTCATGACCTGTTCTATCTGCTCCAGGCTTGTTCCACCTAGCCTCCTCTCTACATCAACTGCTCCAGGCTTGTTCCACCTAGCCTCCTCTCTACATCAACTGCTCCAGGCTTGTTCCACCTAGCCTCCTCTCTACATCAACTGCTCCAGGCTTGTTCCACCTAGCCTCCTCTCTACATCAACTGGTCTACAACCCATCGTCTTCTGTGTCTCTGTGCCGGAGGGCCCTGAAAACGCCACTTGGGTGGTGTGTGGCAGGCAAAACTTCCACAGTCACAAAACTTTCAAACCATGCCCATTACATGCTTTGTTGAAAAACATAAGTTTACAATATGTCGAAAAACATTCTTACTACACTATAATGTAAAACGTCCCAATATACTTACAAAAATGTAAATATATGCAATGTCAAAAAATGTCTTCTAAACAAAAACCATCAAAATATACTGTGTCCAAAAACATAATACTATACCATGTCGAAAATGTCAAAATATTGTATGTTGCAAATCGTCACACTTTACTATGTCGAAAAAAAACATCAAAATATGCCATATCGAAAAACTTCATATATACAATGCCGAAAAACGTAATATTATACTATACTAGGTCGAAAATGGTCAAGCAACACTATGTTGAAAAATGTTTACACGTAGAATGTCAAAAAATGTCATCCTTAACTATTATACTATGTCGAAAAACATCATACTTTACTATTTTGGAAAAATGTGAAAATATACTATATAGAAAAACATAACCTAAGACTGACGCTCCACAAGGTCTTTGGATACAGAAAGGGATTTCAATTGGACATAGTGGCACAAAGTCACCCTCCCTCTTCCTGTGTGACGGGATGGTGTTTTTTCCTTTGTTTGTTTTTGTGAGTACAACTGTAAGCTGCTGATACTATGGCGAAAAATTTCATTCTCTACCTTGTTGAAAAATGTCTAAAATAATTTGTCCAAAAACATCATACTATACTATTTTGAAAAGTGTCATACTTTGACACTTTCATTTTTTGACATACATTATGTCAAAAAATGTTTTACTACACTATGTTCGAAAACGTCACACTAAACTATATCAAAGAATTGTCAAGCTATACTATGTTGAAAAATGTAAACATATACAATGTCAAAAAATGTCATCCTAAACTTTTATACTATGTGGAAAAACGTCACATTACACTATTTTGAAAAATGTTCAAATATACTATGTCGAAAAAATGTTTAACTATGTCGAAATACATAAAATTATACTATGACTAAAAACGTCATTCTGTACTATGTTGAAAAATGTCAAAATATTTTATGTCCAAACACGTCATTCTATATTATTTTAAAAAGTGTCATACTATACTATGTCCAATAATGTCACGTTGCATTTCACTATATGTATGAAAGTATGAACATGTGTATATGTATGTGACGAATAAACCTCTTGAATCATGAATTCTTTACTATGTTGAAAATATGTAGTATGTATGCATATACATACCTACATTCAGTACGGTAAAGGTCAAAGATCACATACATACATTCAAGTTCATTCCAACATACATACATACAGTACATACAAACATTACATGCAGGAACACGTATGCACATATAGACGTAATTTATTTATCGCATGGCACACACACCACAACACACACACCCATGCGGCGACGGCGACCAACACACACACACACACACACGCTTCAAATGGTGGCCAGTGAAACGTGTTCCCTGCTTTTAACCTGTACTGGCTTGTCCTACCTCCAGGGGGCAGCCAGGAGCAGCGGGCAGCAGACAGCCAAGCTCAGGGTCCAGGTGTGTAGTGTGTCAGGTGCACACACCAACCTCACTCAGATATGTAGAACAGCAACACAGATATAACAAGTTCAACATCCAATTTGATGAATGCATTCAAAAAATAACAAAATATCTACATGTGCTACACATTGAAATAATCATACACACACACACACACACACACACACACACACACACACACACACATATATATATATATATATATATATATATATATATATATAAAAATGCATTTTACTTAGTGAGTTCATAGACCTATAACCACATTGTCCAATAGCATTGAGGATAAACACCAGGACCCATTGACTCTGTAAATATGAACTTAAAAAAAAAAGGTGAACAGATTGTTTTTAGGATGACTAGAAGTGATGTAATGTCATTTTGCAACTGTGGGCCTTACATCTTCTGTTGTACGGTTACTCTGGGTTCTGTCTCAGTGTCATATTACCCGTTTTCACAGCAAGATTAGCGGGTTGACCTGGTTTTTTTCTGGTGCTTCACGTTCAACTTCACAAACACGTGGGAAAAGGGGCGTGTCATGGTGCCAGTGTGATTAGGAACAAAACGGTAGAGGAGACAGCAACTTAATCAAACAACATAAAACTGTAAAACTTGGAAGAATGTAGACTATTTAGGCTATTAAGAGCCGTTCAAAAGAATCAACACTACAGCAGAAGCAGCGTGGAGCACCGGTCCTTCTGCGGCAGGGAGCGGTTTGGGGCGGGGCTGGAGTCCCTCAGTGCTGACCCTCACAGGTCCATTGTAGGTGCTTTCAGGGGTGGACAGGGGTCAGCATGGACACTGTGAGCGCTCCCATATGTAGCAAGCTGCCATGCACTGTGTCTTCTACACCTTTCTATCATAGCAATCACTGTTTCAACACTTTGTGCTGCAGTAGTTCTTCTGTGGGATCGAACCAGACAGGCTACACTTCACTCCTTGGGCCCCATGACCCTGTCGCCGGTTCACCGGTCGAACAGCCCACGAGACCTGTGCTTGTGGAGACGCTCTGACCCAGTCGTCCAGCATCACAATGTGCTCCTTGTCAAAGTGGCTCAGATCCTTACGCTGCTTCAACACATCAACTTCAACAACTCACTCTTTCCCTGCTGCCTCATTTAATTATAATATATAACAGTATATGTATAATAATAATATTTGACAGTATATGTATAATAATAATATATAACACTATCTATATAATAATAACATATAACAGTTTATATATGATCTTCCTTTTTCTTTGGGCTGCTACCGTTAGGGGTGGCCACAGCGGATCATCTGCCTCCAACACCTTGTGTTCTGTGCATCTTCCTCCCTTACACCACCCGCCTTTATGTCCTCCCTCAGCACCTCCTTAAAGCTTCTCTTTGGCTTCCTCTTTTCCTCTTGCCTGGCAGCTCCACCCTCAGCCTCCTTCTCCCAATGTAACTCTCATCTCTCCTGCACACGTGTCCAAACCATCTCAATCCGGCCTCTCACTTTTCCACCAAACTGTCCAACCTGAGCTGTCCCTCTAATGTCCTCCTTCTTAATCCTGTCCATGCTTGTCCCTCCCAATGAAAACCTCCACATCCTCAACTCTACCACCTCCAGTTCAGCCACCTGCCTTTTAGTCAGTGCCACCGCCTCTAAACCGTACAACATGGCTGCTCTCACCACTGTCCTGTACACCTTCCCCGTCACTCTTGCTGGAACCCTTCACAGAACACTGGTACTCTGTTCTTCACTAGCTCCCACACTGTCTGCTGTAGTACTCTGTCCTGGCATGAAACCATACTGCTGCTCGCTGATCCCCACCTCTCCTCTTAACCTGGCCTCCACTACCCTTTCCCATAGCTTCATGCTGTGGCTGATCAACTTTATTCCCCTGTAGTAACTACAGCTCTGTATGTCTCCCTTATTCTTGAAGATGGTACCAGTACACTTCTTCTCCACTCCTCCGGTGTTAAACAGTCTCATTAGGAACGCCACTGCCATCTCACCTGAACATTTCCATGCTTCCCCAGGTTTGTCACCTGGGCCAACTGCCTTTCCACTCTCCATCAACTTTAATGCTGTTCTCACCTCAACCTTGTTAATTTGCTGCACTTCTTGATCCACTATCCCCACATCATCCACTCTTCTCTCCCTCTCATTTTCTTCATTCACCAGCTCTTCAAAGTACTCCTTCCACCTTCTCAACACTCTACTCACTAGTCAGCACATTCCCATCATTATCCTTCATCACACTAACCTGCTGTACATCCTTCCCAGCTTGGTCCCTTTGTCTTGCCAGTTGGTACAAGTCCTTTAGTCCCTGGTACTTACTGGTTCATTCCCACCTATCGCCTGCTTTACCTCTTCCCTAAAGTGCATGCAAAAAAATTCCTTTTTCAACTTCCACCATTTTATCTTTGGCTCTTCTTTCACTCTCTTCCTCTTCTTGGCCTCCAGAGTCATCCTACAGACCACCCTCCCATGCTGCCTAGCAACACACTCCCTACCACCATTTTGCAGTCACTGATCTCTTTCAGAGCTCACCTCCTGCAAAATAGTATATATATGATGATAATATAAAACAATATATGTATAATAATAATAATACATCCTACCCCTTGACAGGTGCCATTGGAACCAGATGATCAATGTTATTCACTTCACCTGTCACTGGTTTAATGTTGTGGCTGATCATGTGTGTTATACATATTTTTTAATAATCTTAATTTCACACTGTCGACATACAAAGTATCACAGGAAAACAACATCATCATCGTCACCATTATCGTCTTGGAACATATGGATGAAACATTGAGAAAGAGAAAAAAGAAAAAGTGTCAAAGAGAAAAATAACAACAAAGACTAAATAAATTAAACGTAAAGTAAGCAAATTAAGTAGAAACAAGGACACGAGAGTACGACAATAAACTCACTTAAAAACTTTAAAAATGTTGCATACATTGTTGTTTTGATCGCTTTTCTGTTCTGTGAGAATTTAGGTTTATTGTGTCAGATAGTATAAATAAATATAACAAATATAACAATATACACAAGTATATACAGTATATATAGCGTATATAGTGTATATAAAGTGTATATAGTTATATAGTGTATATAAAGTGTATATAGTTATATAGTGTATATAACGTGTATATAGTATATAAAGTATATAAAGGGTGATGAGATGAGATGCTTGGTATTGTACACGGTGTACAATACAGACTGGTCAGAGAGCTGGTGGTAAGTCTGAACGGTTGTTAAAGAGGTAGGTTGTTAGACGGGTAGGTTGTCAAACAGGTAGGTTGTTAGACAGGTAGGTTAAGTGAGGAACACCTGTACATAAATATTACAAATATAACAATATACATAAATATAACAAATTAACTATATACATCAATATAACAAATAAAACAAATATAAAAATACAACTTTATACTTAATTAAAACAAATATAACTTTATACATAATTAAAACAAATATAACTATATACATAAATATCACAAATATAACTATATACATAAATATCACAAATATAACTTTATACATTATTAAAACAAATACAACTATATACATAAATATCACAAAAATAACTATATACATAAATATCACAAATATAACTATATACATAAATATCACAAGAATAACTATACGCATAAATATCACAAATATAACTATATACATAAATATCACAATAATAACTATATACATAAATATCACAAAAATAACTATATACATAAATATCACAAATATAACTATATACATAAATATCACAAAAATAACTATATACATAAATATCACAAATATAACTATATACATAAATATCACAAAAATAACTATATACATAAATATCACAAATATAACTTTATACATAATTAAAACAAATACAACTATATACATAAATATCACAAAAATAACTATATACATAAATATCACAAACATAACTATATACATAAATATCACAATAATAACTATATACATAAATATAACAAATATAACTATATACATAAATATCACAAAAATAACTATATACAGAAATATAACAAATATAACTATATACATAAATATCACAATAATAACTATATACATAAATATAACAAATATAACTATATACATAAATATCACAAAAATAACTATATACATAAATATAACAAATATAACTATATACATAAATATCACAAAAATAACTATATACATAAATATCACAAATATAACTATATACATAAATATCACAAGAATAACTATATACATAAATATCACAAATATAACTATATACATAAATATCACAATAATAACTATATACATAAATATCACAAATATAACTATATACATAAATATCACAAAAATAACTATATACATAAATATCACAAATATAACTTTATACATAATTAAAACAAATACAACTATATACATAAATATCACAAACATAATTATATACATAAATATCACAATAATAACTATATACATAAATATAACAAATATAACTATATACATACATATCACAAAAATAACTATATACATACATATCACAAATATAACTATATACATAAATATCACAAATATAACTATATACATAAATATAACTATATACATAAAAATAACTATATACATAAATATCATAAATATATCTATATACATAAATATAACTATATACATAAATATAACTATATACATAAATATCATAAATATAACTATATACATAAATATAACTATATACATAAATATCATAAATATAACTATATACATAAATATAACTATATACATAAATATAACTTTATACATAAATATAACTATATACATAAATATCATAAATATAACTATATACATAAATATCATAAATATAACCATATACATAAATATAACTATATACATAAATATAACTATATACATAAATATCATAAATATAACTATATACATAAATATAACTATATACATAAATATCATAAATATAACTATATACATAAATATCATAAATATAACCATATACATAAATATAACTATATACATAAATATAACTATATACATAAATATCGTAAATATAACTGTATACATAAATATAACTTTATACATAAATATAACTATATACATAAATATCATAAATATAACTATATACATAAATATCACAGAAATAACTATATACATAAATATCACAAATATAACTATATACATAAATATCACAAAAATAACTATATACAAAAATATCACAAATATAACTATATACATAAATATCACAAAAATAACTATATACAAAAATATCACAAATACAACTTTATACATAAATATAACTATATACATAAATATCATTAATATAACTATACACATAAATATTATAAATATAACTTTATACATAAATATCATAAATATAACTATACACATAAATATTATAAATATAACTTTATACATAAATATTATAAATATAACTATACACATAAATATTATAAATATAACTATATACATAAATATCATAAATATAACTATATACATAAATATAACTATATACATAAATATCATAAATATAACTATATACATAAATATCGTAAATATAACTGTATACATAAATATAACTTTATACATAAATATAACTATATACATAAATATCATAAATATAACTATATACATAAATATCACAGAAATAACTATATACATAAATATCACAAATATAACTATATACATAAATATCACAAAAATAACTATATACAAAAATATCACAAATATAACTATATACATAAATATCACAAAAATAACTATATACAAAAATATCACAGAAATAACTATATACATAAATATCACAAATATAACTATATACATAAATATCACAAAAATAACTATATACAAAAATATCACAAATATAACTATATACATAAATATCACAAAAATAACTATATACAAAAATATCACAAATACAACTTTATACATAAATATAACTATATACATAAATATCATTAATATAACTATACACATAAATATTATAAATATAACTTTATACATAAATATCATAAATATAACTATACACATAAATATTATAAATATAACTATACACATAAATATTATAAATATAACTTTATACATAAATATTATAAATATAACTATACACATAAATATTATAAATATAACTTTATACATAAATATCATAAATATAACTATACACATAAATATTATAAATATAACTTTATACATAAATATCATAAATATAACTATACACATAAATATTATAAATATAACTTTATACATAAATATCATAAATATAACTATACACATAAATATTATAAATATAACTTTATACATAAATATCATAAATATAACTATACACATAAATATTATAAATATAACTTTATACATAAAAGTAATTTAACACTGACCACGTTTTTATCACGTGGAGCACGTGCAGAACACTTCCGGGTCAGTAACCTGTCAATCGAAAACCCCACCATCCAATCAAAGCAGCCATTTTCCGCTAGGTCCCGCCCAACAGGATGAATAGCCAATCGCCTCTGAAAAGGAAGTTTAAAAGTGACCAACCAGGTGACGGCGCATGGCGCCAGCGTGTTTTAGGGAGTTTGTGTTATTCCCTCATTTATTGTTCAGCAGAAACACTTTTTTAAATAGTTTGTGTCTTGAATGTGTATATTTACATTATTTTTAGATATCTGCCTTTTTTTACATGTTGCGCACTAAGGCAGAACACAGTTATAGCTATTTGGACTTTCCAGTGCAATGCGTGTGTTTTATGTTTAAGTTTTTATCTTTAGGTTTTTATTGACATGTAACTTGTTCTTGAAATGTCGGCACTTGAAGGACACACGAGGCCGCTTTGCCTCCTTTCCCTGTGTATTTACACTGCGCCGCCGCCGCCGCCGCCGCCGCCGCCGCCGCTGAGCGCCGCTGCCGCCGCCGCCGCTGCCGCTGAGCGCCGCGGCCTCGGCTGCGAACACAGGCGCGGTCTCCGCGTGTCCTTAAAACCCCACAATGCCTTGCGTTTCTCACTTCCGCTCACGTCGCGATCTTCCCGAGTGACGAGTTCAGCGTCGTTTCGTCATTTTTCGTCTCCTTGTGCGGACCCTGTTCTCGTGCACAGAGCACAGACGCTGCTTGGCGCTATTTGTACACATATTTCAATATGGAAAATAAACCATTTCTGGTTTTCCTAGAGATTAGCGCCCACTTCGGACGACAGCGCGACAACTGTGGAAGTTCCTTGTCGTTAATTTGCTTCTTTTGTATAATTTCGCTTCTTATAATAAAAAAAAGTTTGATTCTGAATCGTTCTCCCAACGTGGAACAGCGTCACGCTTGTGGGCGGGGAGACCGGTCAATCAAAATGGCGCCAGCCAATCGGAGCACCTGGATCCCTCTACGTCCCGCCCAGACAGAAATGGCGGCGGAGGACTGACTCCAACGTGGAACGTTTGTAAAGCGCGTCCAAAAAAAACAAAAAGACGCGACAACGAGAAGCACAACCACGCGCGTCTTATTGAGTCGCCGCTTGTTTGTTTTGCTCGTAAACTGTTACTCGCTCGTCACTTCCCGCTCGACATACTTGACACGAATCCCTCCCCCTCCTTCCGCCGAAGAAGGGGGAGGGGGCGCCGCAGCAGCCCACGCAGCCGCGGCGCCGGGCTCCAGGGCCGGACGCAAAATGTCGGGCGTCCGCCGACATTTTGCCGTCGCGCCCTCGTCACTCGCCGAGTTGATCATTATTCACGGTGGAAAATGGCTGAACGCGCCCCGGACGCCTGCCCCTGTTTGACGCGAGGGCCGTCCAATGGGAGGCCTCGGCCTGGGGGGGGGGAGCCTAATTGCGGCGGCTGACTGGCTCTTTATTACGCGCCGGCTCCGCCCACCAGCGACTTTAATGGAAGACAAAATGGCGCCGACCGCATGGCCGTGGACGTTAACTACGGTCCGAGGCTTTTCTACAGCCACCGTGTTCCAACAGAAACGAATGTCGTGGTAGACATTTACAGACAAGTTTATATACAGCCACGTTTTCCGTGTGTCAATAAATCTCCATCAAGATGATTTTTGTACCAATCTGACGGGTCGTCCTATGTATCTGATTCAAGATTTTTATTTGTCACATACATGCAGTGAAATGTAATATCATTCACTGCAATAACATTCATCTGCTTGTACGTTTTAAGCCGGTCACACTGTAGAATTCACCATTTACAGTGAAAGTTGACGCTGTGACTGCTCCTCATGTGTTACGTCATAAGCTGCACAGAATGTGGTTCGGTCAAAGCCATAACACCCCAAACACCGGGACCCAAGCTCGTCCATTAAATCTCGGCATCAGCCTGAACGTAATAAAGACCCAACAAAACAAGTTCATATAAAAATATTTATTTGTATAAAAGTGAGAAGAGGCACAGGTGTAAACATCAGGTCCCACTCTCCATATCATGGGATGGAGACTCAGCGCTCGCTCGGTCCTGGGAAGAGGAGGAAAGTACAGGTTAAGTCCGGGCATCAAACGGGCGTTCACCCCGACCCCGTGAATGAACGGCGCGTCCGACGGCCCCTCGACGTGGAGTCACCTGCGTGTTGAGGTGGCGCAGCATCACCGGCGCGCAGCATCCATAGTGGCCAGGTTACCGTAGCAACCTGAAGTGGAGACAGAGAGGCAGAGTGAGCACGATGGAGTGGACCCTTCCCCCCCACAATGTTTGCTTCCATCTTTCCACTTAGCGGTTTGAGACTGGGGGCCCCACCTCCCCTCCCCACAAACACTTCAAATGACATTAAATAAAAAAAGGACCGAATTACAAAACCCCCCTTTTGGTCAAAGTTAAATTACACGCATTTCCGCAATGAATTAAAAACTACAAGTACGAGGTTAATGTTTCTTTTAAGAAACATGGCACACTTATGAGCCATCTGAAACTCCAAAACAATGGTTGACCAACACATAGTGAAGACAGGTTGATTTACATACCTAGTTTGCTGGATGTGGATATCCTAAAGAGATATTTCACTGCTATCACAACCGACCCCAGGTAATGAACAGGGTCCTGAAGGCCTATAAAACAAACTGCTACGGGCTATTTTGGCTGGGATAGCCTACAGAGTATCAACACCTAAATATAGGAATAATCAAAGATGAATATCAGAGCCCTCAAAGCCACATACGATTAAAAAATGTTAAAATGTCAGAATAAATAAATGACAGAAGAAGGTAAACCCTACCAAGCCTACATGCATTGGCTGTGGGTAGACCTGGTAATTGCACCCACCTGAGAGTTATGGATCTAAAGCTGCCAAGTAACTAAGGTCAAGAGGAGGTGATAATCACTTATTAAACCTGTGAAACAACTTAAGGCAACCTGGTTAAATAAGTAAAATAACTAGCTAAGTTTGTATAATGGTTTTTTATTTAAAATGAACATACATATGCATACCAAAGTGTTTTAACAGTAATTGGGTTTGATCTCCAGACATGAAAGTACAATATACATGAAATATTGCAGCAGGTTGATGGAAGAGGGAACAATAGCTCATGTTAAAGACCTGGACACTGGAACTATGTCGAGGGAATTCACTGTTACACAGACGAGGAGAGACTTCGCCCCCTGTTGCTAAATGAACTATGGGCTGTAAGCAAGTCAGAAATCAGAGACAATTCAAATCCACAGCACATGCCTTTCTGATCCACACATTAAACACTAACTCAGGGAAGAACAAAAATAAACGCTTAAAATGTAAGGAAAAAATAATTTCTCAAAACAAAAACAATCCTACATCTATTTTTTTTTATAATAAAAGAACGTAGGTACGAAAATAAAAAAAGATCCAACTGCAGAACGGCTACGGTCTGGAGGGAACATAACGGTTTGAGCGTGTCCTAGTGGCGGGGGACAGTGAAGCAGGCTCTGGGAAGGACCTTCCTACCTGTTCGGTCTGGATCATTCTGGGCAGACCCGACCGTACTGAATTTGAGTCTGGCGGCCAATTGTGGAGGTGTGGAGGGAGGGGGGACAGTCTGTGGAGGCTCCGGGCTCAGTATCCCCCTGCGTACCCGCCTCTCGGGTACCCTCCGCCGGTGCCTCCCCGGGAGTAGGGAGCGGCGCTCCTCTGGTTGCCGTAGCCCGGCGAGGTGCCCTTCATCGGACCGTAACCGGAGGGCTGCTGGCCGTAACCGCCTCCGAAGTCGCTGTAGCCGTTCCCGCCACCGTAGCCTCCCATCTGGTCGCCGTAGCCGCCGCCGTAGCCACCGCCGTAGCCGCCACTGTATCCGCCGCCGCCGCCATAGCCACCGCCGTAGCCACCGCCATAGCCTCCGCCGTAGCCACCGCCATAGCCGCCGTCGTTGCCGCCATAGCCTCCTCTGCCACCGCCGAAGCCGTTCTGGCCCCCCCTCATCCCCCGCATGCCCCGGCCGCGGCCCATGCCGCCTCGGCCAGCGGCCTCCATCTCCCGCTTGGTAAGGGCCTTCTTCACCTCCACCTTGTGGCCCTTGACGTTGTGGAACTTACGGACCACGGCCTTGTCGGCGGAGTCGTTGTCGGTGAAGTAGACGAAGCCGAAGCCGCGCTTCCGGCCGCTCTCCTTCTCGGAGATCACCTCGGCCTTCTCGATCTCGCCAAACTCGACGAAGTAGGCGGTGAGGTCCTCCTCCTCGATGTCGTCCTTCAGGCCGCCCACGAAGATCTTCTTCACCTTGGCCAGGGCCTCGGGCTTGTTGGCGTCCTCCCGCGCCACGGCCCGCTTCAGCTCCACGCAGGAGGAGTCGATGTTGTGCGGCCTGGCCGCCATGGCGGCGTCGGCCTCCTCCGCGCTGCTGTAGGTGACGAAGCCGAAGCAGCGGGAGCGGTGCAGCTGCTTGTTGACCACCACCACGCAGTCCGTCAGCTTCCCGAACTGCTCGAAGTGCTTGCGGAGCCCGTCGTCGTCGGTGTCCACGTTGAGGCCGCCGACGAACAGCTTGCAGAGTTGGTCGGTCATTTTGAACAAAGACGAGCAGACGAGCAGACAATGGGACGCGGGGCGCAGTGTGGAGGGGGAAGGGCGGCGAGGCGCGGCTTTATACCCTGCGGCCTGTGTGACGTGTGGGTGACGTCAAAGTCACGCCGCCTCTTCCGTTCGGACCCTGCGTCGCCCTTTTATTCGAATGACTTCTTTTTGTCACGTTAACGGCACTATTTGAACCTTTTTTTAAACTTGTATCTGACTCTTTAATATTTTGTCAATATTCCATATCCGTATTCTATAATAATGAAAGTATTTCTGATTCATCCAATGTAATACAACAATATAAAACGTGCATTATATAGATATTAGAATATAACGATGGCCATATAACCAAGTTTCTCCCCCTTACTGAGCCATATTCAAGATTCAAGATTTTTATTTGTCACATACATATACATACTTTCATACATATATGCAGTGAAATGTAATGCAACGCACCCGGTGATAGCACACTATATGTCCTAGGAAAAAATAAAAAATAAAATAAAAAGTAGAAAATTCCTTTCTAATAGACCGACTAACTGACTCCTAAAACGTAATACAGTAAGTGGAATACTTATAGAATAAGATAAAAAATATATAGAATAAAATACAATAAAAATGAATTGAAATAAAATGGAATAGATAGAATATCTATTTTATTTATATTATATATCCTATTTTTATATTACTGTAATAATATATTCATATTTTTTTAAATAATTATATAATTATGTGTATATTTACACACACAGACACACACACACTGTATATTATATTTATATACATATATGTGTGTATATATATATATATATACAGTATATATAGTGTGCGTGTGTGCGTATATGTGTGTGTGGGTGATGTTTCAAATTATCATTTAGTCAAAAAATTAAGTATAAAATACTTTGATGCTATTTAAATTATATTTGTATCTACAGTCATCGGCGGAAATAACCAATATGTTGTATACACATATTATAATATTATACACATATATCCATATGCAAATTGATATATTGCATCGATGATCAAATCTAACGGTACGTTTTTATGTGCATATGAATATATTGGCTGAGAAACAAATATGATGTATGCACAATGTAGGTATATTTTTATATTTTGAATTTTTATATAATTTTATCTGTAAACAATATATAAGCAAACTGTACAAATATTTTGCATGTGTATATAGAATCACTGACGACCACCCTGTAATATCACATCAACCCCAACCCTTGGAATCTGATGACCCCCGTCTTCTTGAGGTTGGTAGCAGCGCCTTCTGGTTTCCATTAGAATCCAATTAGAATTGAAATGCTGAGGTAGGAAATCTAACACAGTTGCATAGTTTGGTCTTAAGTGTAATTTTTAGGGATCTAGATGTAAAACCGCAGAATCCAGGCGTTCTCACCGATACGGTTCCACCACAGCAGCCATGTCCTGCAGCTGATTTGTGTATGAATGTGCTGCGGCCCCTCAAAGACAGATGGGTGCTGGAGGTTTGGGGGAAGGGGTGTCAACATCGGTACCTTTGTTTCAGCCAATGAACGCAGAAAGCTGCAGGCTGGTTGGGGGGGGGGTTGAATATTGCGGCAAAAATCCTTAAAATAATTCTAAACTAATCGGAAGTTGATTAAGGGCAGACGTTTACTTGTGACCCGCCCTCTTAGCAGCTCTCTATGAGCTTTCACCATCACCTCAAAGTAGATCACCTCTTTCTGATCACCACACAAAGGAACAGGGGTTTCAGGTGGGAGGCAGGTACCTCCCTTCGATTTCCACATCAATAGGTGGCTGTTGAATGAAAATGAAAAGAACCTTTCAGCCGTACCACAATTGAGACACCCACGATAAATGTGCTAAAAGGGACCATTAGGCCCTCAGAAAGCTAGAAGACCGGATTAAAAGGTCTCTGAAATCTCCGCCCGAGGAATTCCCTCCATACGTAGATCTAGACGGACGTCTGTTATCTCCACATGCTCCTGTTACAAGCAGGGTCCGTCGATACCATGTTAGAATCTCCTTTATAAACCCATTTTCTGCCAAAGAGAACGCAGGGAAGGAAGAGCCTCCCAGAGACGGCCACACACCCACTAAACAGCCAAATCCACCTGGGAAACAAAGCAGAACCACACGTCTTTTCTTTATTGTTGTTTATTGTTGAAAAAAATATGTATGAATTTAAAAGACAGTCATCGGGTAATAGGGAATTAATTTCCTTCAACAGAATAAATATCTAAAGAAATTACAAAACTCACACAACCAAGGAAGACAACTTATTCATTGAAAACGGAGATGGGAGACTATTGATTTGTGTTGACGTTGGTCAGCAGCTTCTAGTCTGAGTTCCTCAGAGCAAAGCCCCACTTCAGCCCCCCAGTCCCTCCATCGTCCTCCTCACACGGCAACAGAAACCTGGAACACGGTGATCAATGCTTATCTACTATTTACATTGTATTTTAAAAAAGAAAGAAAAAAAACAAACTTGTGCTCCCATTTCACAGTCAGTGAGAGCCAAACCCAAAATGGCTGCCGGTTTCCGGGTGAAACACCCCACCCCCACTCCCATCCCCCGAAACACAACAAAACACACAAAATGGCCGCAGATTGACTGATGACCGGCCACGTTTGGTTTTTAAGGTTAAAAAGCTTTGTGTGTGTGTGTGTGTGTGTGTGTGTGTGCGCGCGCGTTTTTGGGGAACGTGTGTCGACCGGACGCTACAGCTCAGTCGCAGCGACTCTACGAGTTAAACAACAGTCAAATGAATGTCACTAAGCTCAGCGCGTTGTTAAAAAAAACAACTCTACTTTGTTTGGTCTAGTTACAATCCATCTCAGGAGGATCACGACACGGTGTTCCCTCCGAGGGGCGGGGCTCTCTGACCGGCTGCAAAGGAAGAGAGGGAGCAATGAGGGAGGAAGGAAGGAGGGAGATCACTTGACCAGTGAGCAGGATCACATGATGTAAACCTTCTCGGCCTGAGAGAAACTGAAGACTTCTTTGGTTCTGGGGCAGACGACCTTGTCATCCTGGCGGATGGAGAGCAGGGACTAGAGAGCGGCAGAAACACGTTCACGTTAGATCCTTTAACACACACCGGAGATCACAAACAAGTACAAATACCATTATTCACCTTTTTTGCTTTGCTATTATTGTCACTATCTGTTTTAATGACAAGCACTTGCCTGAGTTGCCTGTCATGTATGAAATGTGCGCTACAACACTATTATTATTATTATTATTATTATTAGACAATGTGACAAACAGGAAGGAGAGCTATGATTCAAAATGGTAACATATCTTGGTCTGGCCTTCACACTACTGGTAACGGGACCAGAAAGTTCCATTTAATGCTTCTGAGAGACATTTTAACAACATTACAAGACTGGTTTTGGAACAAACACTCTCTCCTTGTATTGCAGGTCAGTACTGTGTATGTCAGTGTCGGTAGAGATGAACCAGATGATTCCATCAACAGTTATGAGAGAGGTTTCCTTCAGGTTAGAATGAGAGTTCAGACCAGTCCTCTTTCCCTTCAGATGGAGTGAATCTATGATCTCACGTTGTATCCATAGACGTATCCGTTGGGCAGCATCATGGGCGGGTTGTTCTCGTTCATCACCTCTCCAGAGATCTTGCAGACCAGCCTGGAGTTGGCGCAGTGTGCCATGGGCAGCGGCTGCGCCAGTTTGTTGAGGGACTTGCTGCACACGGGGCAGTCTGCGTTTTTGGACGAGCCGTCCTCCTTGTAGCACTGACTGAGAGCGAGGGGTTAAGGAGCAGCACGGCACGCCCTGGTTCCTGGGAACACTCATCATTTCACCAAAAGCCTTTAATATTTAAAGAGCTGAACAACAAGCTCGTTCTGATATCTTCACTGAAACGTCTTGAGGTCGGAATTTGTTCCCTTGGCAAGATGTTGTGCAACATGGCGGCATCCAGGTGATGAAAACTCAGATTCTTCATCTGATGGTTAAAATGTTTTAAATAAGTTTCATTTTCTGTATTTCTATAAAACTTGTTCATACTCTTTACAAAATAAAGATATTTCCTTTCTAATGTCTCTTTTTTTGATCAATCAGTTTTTCCTCATCCATCATTTACTGTTTATGAAATGACTGAATATGTTCAGCGCTCGTTTCAGAGCAGTGAGTCACCTGAGCTGTCCCTGGGTTGCAGTTGTTATTATATGTTATTATTCTTAACATTGGGATTTGTATTATTAATTTTCTCCTTGTCCTTTTGCCGGCTCAAAGAGGGGCACAGTAACCATCGAACCCACGAATGAAGCGTCGCTGTATTCGGGGCTGTACAGACATTTTGTGGTCCAAGTTCGATCCACATCGACCTATAGTTGGACTAGAGTAGCCATGATAAAAGGTTTTTCTTAAGTACTTGGAGCTGATGTACCGGAAGGAGCCAAACAAAGGGAAGTGCCGGGGCGGCGGAGCGGGGGCGGCGGACGGTGGAGGCGGAGCGACCCAGTGGGGTGCTTTGTAACGTCATAATCCAGTTTGTTATATATGTGCAGGTGTGGCTGTGGGGGGCTCGGCGTGGGGTGAGGTGCTCCACGCTCGACGCTCCATCAGTGTGTAATTGTTGCTTCGGGCTGGATCTGCGCCAGGTCGAGATGAGAGACAGCAGAGACTCTTAAAACTAGTTTGAACCGATGCTGCGTTCCACGGGAAATTGGAAAATTGTCATTTGTGACTAACGGGACTAACCTGGACCCGTGCGTTGTGATTTGTGTGTTATTATTATTATTATTCTAACTGGGGGTGGATACGGGGTTTTGATGGCGGACAGGCCAGCCTGCAGTGTGATGGTGAACACAGAGTTGTTCCCCAGCTGGTGCAGTCTGTAGTTGTCGTATCTGAACTGTTGGATGAGGATCTTCCAGCGCGCCGGGTCCAGGAGGTCCTGAGGAGGAGGAGGAAGAAGAAGAAGAGGATGAGATCAAACTTTATTCATCCTTGGGTGGAGATTCAGGTGGAGCAGCAGCAAACAGCGGTGCAGGTAAAGAAGGGGAGAAGAAGTAAGATGAAGATGGATATAAACTCTGAAGTGGAGCCAGCGGAGCAGCTCTCCTCGTCCTCGCCTCCAGGAGGTCGTACCTTGTAGGGGGAGATGTGTGTGTCGGAGGGGAAGGCCAGCATCCCCATCACCTGCCGAACCTCGTCCAGCTGCCCGCCCTCTGCCTGAGAGAAGTGCTTCCTGGCATGTCTGAACAACATCACATTTATCATACATCACACATAATGGTTCCACAAATACTTCCTACAAATTAAAGTGGAAATCTGCAACATTTTTGTGTGCGTGTCCAACCTGACGGCATCCATGCGCTTGTTCTGTCGGATCAGCTCAATGAACTCCTGGATTCTGAGGCTGAATTCCAGATAACTCTGAAACAAAACAAACGTCACGTCACATTGACTTGCTCCTCTCCCTCCAACCAGGAGCCCAAGTCACCAAGTTTAGTAATTATAACACAAATATTTGCAATTAAGAGTCTCCTCTTACAATTTTGCACAACCACCAGAATGTTACATTTGTGAATATCAAAGTGTATTAAAGGATTTATTTTGGTTTATAGTCATATTGCCAACACTGTGTTAACTTTTTTAATTAATGAATCTCTCTGCTTCACTGTTTATTTCATAAGTTATTGTATAGGACCCTATATTTTATTTTTGGACTTGACCCATTCATTTTTATGTTTTATTTATATTGTTATATTTGTTGTTTATCATTAGGGTTTAGTATATATTTCCATATTTTATTGTGTACAGTTAACTGCTGGTTTATTGAATATGATTTTTTTTTTCAATATTGCCATTTCCCTTTTTGTATTTTTATATTCTATTGCATTATTATTACCGTAGGGTAATAATAACGTGAGCTTTGATGGGAGCTGTAATTTACCGCTAGGGAAGAATAAAGTATCCATCCATCGAAACTCAGTTAATTCACATTTCAAACATTAGTTTAAAATTCCACTTGACATCTAGATTAAAACATGGGATTTCCAGAATCTAACGATTTGACAAAATGATTGCGATCAGCTCAAATAATTCCAATAAGGCGATTATGTAATAATTGTGACGGCGCCACTCCAATCCCTTTATAAAGTAAATTATTTATAAATACAAAAACTGCAGTAATGTTTAGTTCCTGGTGGGATGTTAATAATTAACCGTTAACCGACAATAAGAATCTTTACTGATATATACTATCAGTTAAACAGTAAAAAAAATAATAATAATTTAATCCAAATTGTAAAAAATAAAATAAAATAGGTAATTAAAAAACAGTTTGTTGCATGGTACAATAAAAATAGGCTATACAATCTATTCATAGGGGGCAACATTCCTTTTATTTCAGGCATGTAAGAGGATAGCTTACGCAACCCCTGAGCGAGGTCCTTTCCCTAACCCGGAAGTGCGGGCCATGGTAAGCTGAGCTGTTTACAAACTCAACTGAAATGCTACACATACAAACATACAAAACAAGTCAAACAAGTCAAACAAGTCGTCAACAAGTCTGAGTACTGCCATTATCATGATATGATTATTAGTATTTTTAATCATATTAAAAATTATACCCGTATTATCATGAACAATACGGCACATCCCTAGTGACGGACATTAGTCTGGTGTACGGTGGCACAGTGCATTGCTCCGGCGGGTTATCTCCCAATTAGGGGCCTTTTTGTGTGGAGTTTGCATGTTCTCCCTGTGCTCACGTGGGGTTTTCTCCACCTAACATCAGTAAGGACCAAAAACATGCACAACATCCTGGTCTGACCAGCGATGGACATATGGAACCAGGTCCCCGGGCGTCACTGAACGCTGCCCACTGCTCCTGGCTGCCCCCCCTGGAGGAAGGACAAGCCAGGAGGGGTCAAATGCAGAGGCCACATTTCACCGGCCACCTTCCAAAGCATGTGTGTGTGTGTTGTGGTGTGTGACAATTAAAGATTCTTCTAAAGAGTACATTTTAAAATTGTCTAATAACGGTCAATGATCGGTTAACGAGGGTCGGCTATCCGTCAGAAAAAAAGCTGCTAGCAGCAATGAGCGGGGGTCAAGTCCAATCACGACCCTGAAGCCTGGACCTCCAGCCAAGCAGCACAAGGCATCACAGAACAAAACGTGCTAATGATGCTCATTTTTGATCACATGGACATTAGTCAACGAGAAATGTATTGATGCATCACTTTTTGAACCTGACCATGACCTGACCTGCGTGAACCAAACAATGTATTTCATGTAAAATAGTGCGCAGAGTATTTTAAAGCATGTTTGGTTCACATCAGACCTAGTGTTTACAAGCTACCCCTACTTCCTGTCTATGAGGCATTTATGTCGGTGGCGGCCATATTGTCTGGAATTAGGGAACTATTTTTATAACATTGAACAATAAGGGTCCAACAGAGCAGGTATGATAAAAATTGGAGGCCTTGGAGGAAGTAGAACAAACATGAAATATGATGTCAAACGGCTTGACCTGCGTGAACCAAGCTAAATGTATTGAATGTAAAATAGTCGGCAGAGTCTGAAAAAAGCATGTTTGGTTCACATTGGACCTAGCGTTTACAAGCTACGCCTACTTCCTGTTTATGTGGCGCTTTTACCAAAACGTTTCTGTCTGTGGCGACCATTTTGTTTGGACTTTTGGAACTCTTTTGGGAACTCTGATTAATCAAGGTCCGAATAATTCAATAAACCTGGTTTGGTTGAAATTGGACAAATGGCCTGGGAGGTGTCAAAATGTGTTTTTTCAGACAATTCAAAGTGGATGAAATAGTGAAGGCGGAAGTCAATCATTTCTACAGCAAATCTATTTGCCATTAGGAGCTCTGTAGGTGGGCGGAAATGTAAAATACAATTTCCAGTTAATCCTGAGCACTTGGACTTGCGAGCCACCAAATTCCATGAAGATTTGACAAATTGAAGCCCTTCAATTCGCCTTGAGGCTCCTAAATGTTGGTTGGCCTGTGGCGGCCATCTGATTTTGACAATCGACTTCATCTTTCTTGAGCCAAAAGAACCTTCAGCCACAAGTGTCCTAAAGTTGGTCGCTTTAAAATCGGACACATGGTCTCTGTGTGTCCGGTCAGCACACTGGACTTGGGAACCAAGTTTCGTGAAAATTAGACCAAGTGTGCGAAACAAACAAACTTCCTGTTTCTGTAGCGATGTCTTACAAAAGGGAGTGCAAGGAATTGAACAATGTTGGTTTGGTTGAAATTGGACGAATGGCCGAGGGGGAGATGCCCAAAGATTGTTTTTCAGAAAATTAGAAGTGGTGGAAAATGTGATTCGGCAGAAGTCACTGGTGTCAGCGGCAAAATTTTCGACCATGAGGAGACGCATCCCATGACACCAAGTATGTGACAGTGGGAGGAACGGGGTGCCAGATATGAAATGTGAAAAGTTCAACTTTGACCTGTTGGTGGAGCATGGTTCGCACACGGTCTGAATGGTCAGCAATTATAGATTTCGACAACTGAGACCATTGTCTATGAATGTGCCGAGTTGCATAAAAAGTGACTGGTGGGAACAGGGTGAACGAGAAAAACAGGCACAATAATAATAGTAATAAAACGTAGAATAACTATAGGGGGTTTGCACCTTCCGTTTTTAACACCCTACTTAGCATCCTTAGTTTCTAGGAGGCATCGCAGCCTCTTAAGAAAGTAAAACATAACCTCCATGTTCAGCAACAGGGATCCATTTTAACTTTTAATCCAAACCCTTTCTTAAATGGATGCTACAAAGTTTCTATGTGTTCAGTTTTGCTTTTGATTTCACGAATAAAGAGAACTAAAATAAAGGGAGAAGGAGCACCAATCAGAGCTGACCTTCATCTTGCGGAGGCGGGACTTGTTGTCGTGGCACCAAGCAAGACACGTGGCCGTTTCCTGTCGCTCCAGAGACTCCTCCACCTCCTTGGCCGTCAGGAACATCTCGATGTTCACCAGGTCCTGAAGGAGAGGGGGAACGTTATTTAGCCGTTCATTCAACCACCCATCCACCCACCCACCCATCTAAGGATCTACCCACCCACACATCTATCTCCCAGCCACAGGTCCATCCACCCGCACATCCACCCACCCATCCATCCAAATATCTTTCTAGCAGTCTGTACCACTTTAATGATAACACTGTAGTACTGATAATATACCGTCTACTCCCCCATCCCCCCCATCCATCCCATCTCACCAGCTTCACAGCAGTCTTTCCTCATCTCTCTCTCAGTCTTCCTCCCCCTACATCCCTCCCCCGCTCCGTCTCGTCAGCTTCACAGCTGTGTTGTACTCCCTCCCTCCCTCCCTCTACCTCTATCCCGCTCTGTCGTGCCAGCTTGACGGCCGTGTTGTAGTATCCGCAGCGCAGCAGGTGCTCCACCATCATGCGGTCCATGCGCTTCTTCTTCCACAAGTTGACGGAGGCCGGCTGGTCGCTGCTGTGCTCCTTCAGGTGCTCGATGCGACGCTTGCACAGCTTGGCACTCTCATCCTCCGCCTGAATGGACTCTGCAGCCTGCGGGAGGCAGGGAGACGCCTTGAGGAAGGGTTATCTAGCCTTCTAGCAGAACACACGGCAGCGTGCCAGAAGTTACAACAGCAGCCGATCAATCAGTGCGATCACCTGCACACACCACCTGCAACAACAATAAGGTGAAGGAGCAGAAATGCTACGATTCACCAGGTTGGTGTTGGTGAGAAGACATTCTGGTTCAACGAGTGCAACAGCTGTTTCTGGAAATGCATAGGCTGCGAATATCTGACTTTTTGGTGCACGTGAAGAATGAACAGACCAGAGGCGATTGAAGGAAAACTCAAATATTTTTTAACCTTATTTTTCAATCATTGTGAATGCTCTACAATGGTACAATCATGACTACGTGGCTGTGGCAGTCGGCTGAAGCTATTCTCTCAATTCTGGATCAATTTAAACAATTATGATTGAATGAAATATAAGCTTTCAGTTCAAAAACTTTGGTTAGGTTAAAAGGTGCATACAGATCAGTTGAGCGGAATATGATGTTTCTTCTTCTTCTTCTTCTTCTTCTTCTTATTATTATTATTATTATTATTATTATTATTAATAATAATAATAATAATAATAATGTGCTCCTGGCCACAAAATATAGAATGATGTATGAAAATAAGGGTAATGGCAGTGACTTCAAACCACCATAACTGGGTGAAGACAGCATGGGTGGGTGTCCTGACTACAGCTTGCTCACAACCCTCACAAAGACTTCCCTTCAGGTGTAAACACACCCAAATGGTAACGAGTGACCTAAAAACATTTTAATTTTCAGAATTAATATTTCTGGATGTGCCATTTTTTCTGACTGCAGAAAGGTCGTTTGTACTGGGAAGGAAGATTTATGCAAATTAAAGTTGCACTTTTCCCTCGCAGTGTGTGTGACATTAACTGATTTGTGAGGGCAGCAGTTTGTTATGCAACTAGGACTCGGTCTGGGAAGTAGAACATAGGAGAATCTGAATGGTAGAATCTGTGGAGCCCCAAACCTGCTATGTAGTAAAAAGAAAAGCTAATTTCAATGTTGCTGAAACATAAATGTTGAACAGAACACCAAAACATTTTGAAGGACGCAGCGCAGCCTTAACTGAGAGAAATACAATTTGGGCAACTGCTGCTGATAAGATAACTCTTCTAGGAGTAACAAATTTAACTTACTTAAAAAGGAGATGGGAGGATGTATAAAGACATACAAGAGAAAAGGTTGCATATAACAAAACACAATCCATCACAACCAGTGGACCACCAGAGGAGCCAGGATCCAGACTGACAAGGTGGGGGGTGGAGACAGCTCTGATACTTTGCCAATACAGCTGCCAAAACAAGAGCGAGCCAACCACCACACCATCCTTTCATAAAAATGCGCTTTAATACACATTTCACCCTTTGATGCACCATGGGATTTTACTGAGCAGCTGTTTGCACGCAGATCTACTTCGGAATAAATAAAGTTCCTGTTGATTCTGCAGCAGAGTGTGATGCGCTCACCTTCCTCTTGAGGGCACTAAGTTTCTCCACCACGCCGTCCAACAGAGAAACCACCGAGTCGACGACCGGGAAGCTGCTCAGGGTCTTCTCCAGCTCAGCCACCACCATGGTCACATGACTCGTCTCCCGGTCAATGTTCTTCTGGGCCGCTCGGAAACGCTTGTTCAGGGTTTCATAAGGAACCTGCAGAAACAAATTAAAACATTCAGTCAGAAATAAACACAATACTAACGGACAGCTGAATAAGGATTCGGACAGAGTGACCGATTTTCATTTAAAAGATAAAGTTATGCGGGTTGCGGTGCGGCTGTCGGCCTTGCTCCTTCTGCGTGGCTTTTCCGCGGCGCGTGCCCCAGGTGCAGGGGCCACATATCTTGCTGTCTGTGGTCGTTGGCGCAGGGGGGCTGACGTCGGGGTGTCCTGCGCCATGCACGCTTGGCTACATGGGTGGGCCCTCAGGGCTTGTGGCCCGGTTGGGGCATGGCGGGCCTCGCCTTTGCCGGGGCCTTGGTGGGCAAGGAGGCCCCGTCGGCTCGGGGTGGATGGGTCTGGCGGGATGCCAGCTTGACTGTTCCCTTCAGTCCTACAAAAGAGCCTTTTAAAAGAATAGGATCGTTCGGGAACGACGTTGTGCGATTGAAAGTGAATGTAGAGAAGTTTGTCATAAAGAGGGACACGGCTATCCCAAGGTTATTCTCCGACTGGACACATTGATTGATTGTACTCTTTTACAAAAACATTTCACTTATACCCCAGGAGTTGTAGTAGCAGAGCCCACAGGATCATGAAGGATCCTCACCACCCCAATAACAGACTGTTCCAGCTGCTGAGGTCAGGCAAGCGCCTCCGCAATCACGCAGTGAGAACAGAGAGACTGAGACGGAGTTTCTTCATAAGCCCCCAAGCCCCCACTGCATTACTGTAATGTAAGTTGCACATTGTACTGCACAATGTGATGTTAATGTATAACTGTGTCATACTGTACTATATATCACAACACACTACCTCACTTTATTCACATGCCACTCTACTGTACATATCTGTATATACATAGAAGTCTATTCATCTTATTTCTATTTGCATCCCCGTTCAGTATATTACCTTTTTATGCTTACTGAAACTGAATTACATTTTAGGAATGAATTAGTTTAGTTAGTGGTTAATTGCTTAATTTACTAAGCTACTGTGTCCTTGTACTTATTAATTCCGTTAGCTTAGTTAGTACATTTTCTAATTACTTAGCCATTGTGTCTTTTGTGCATAATCTCCAGTGCATTGCAATTAAAATCACTGCATACATATATGCCGGTGTGTGTGTGTGTGTGTGTGTGTGTGTGTGTAGCCCACTCGCGCAAAAATAAGATAAATGCTGCTTGGCTCCACGCGGACCTCTTGCGGCTGACGTGACTGGTGGAAATACAACAGTGGATTTAATAGGAAGCGTGGACTTACGACGCACCGTGCAATGTGCCAACGCGTCCGGTGGAATTGTACAATGATACCGCAGTTCACGTGTTGAACCGAAGGGTTCCATAACATACGCCTGTGTAGAGTTGCATCCCTAGCACTCACCGGTGGAACACACACACACACACACACACACACACACACACACACACACACACACACACACACACACACACACACACACACACACACACACACACACACACACACACACACACACACACACACACACACACACACACTTCTTTTCTCCCTCCCTTACTGCCATAGCTATCTCAGGAAGAGGCAACATGCCAAATTGCGGTTGTGATTTTCATGGACTTAATTATGTTTTGTCAATACATATGTTTTTCCAGGTATATGTTGTTTGATTCTATGTTCATTTGTCTCCCCGGTGGTGACAAGTAGTAATGATGATTAGTTGTTTAAAAGAACAAAACGTGGTAAAATGGTTCTTCAAAGAGGGGGATTGGTTGTGGTTGTGTATAACAATAAGCTGTGCTCTGGTCGTCCCACAGGTCGTCCATAGGACGGAGTTATTGCAGCAGACGTTGAGGATTAAAGAATGAATAAAGAGTTTCATTGCAGGTTAAGAAGTTGAACTTTTCTTGCAGACTACCTCTGTCCTCGACGCAACAGAAAAAATACTCTGTTAAAAGAGTTTAAAGATTAAAATTAAAAAGAGAGAGATAAAATTAAAAGATTAAGATAGCCTCAGTGCCTCCCTCTCCTATACATAAACACACATACACTTGCCTGATTTTGGCCTTTCTATTGTACAAGCACATATATCTGCTTCTCAACAGACAGCCAGGATGGATCTGCAGGAGTCAGACAGATCAGTGTCTAGTATCAAACTAACTGCAAATGATGAGGACTGAACTGGAGAATGTCTCTTCTTGGTCAGTCACATTGAGTGTGTGTGATAGAATGTTTGAGTTTTCAATAAAACATCTGTTTTCTGACTTTCTTACACATCCAACAGGGATACAGCACAAAGACACTGATCATAGCGGTACAAGGAGATGAAGCAAAACTGCTCTGTCTGCAATGGAAACCACCATCACAATAAACACTGGTTTCTGGGGTGAAGACCCGAGGGTTGGACCACGCAGTCAGTGTCATATTGTGCTGTAAACTTTGCTTTATAATATAAAGACAAAGCTGTTGAAGGAAGTAGTGCAGCAACACACAGCTCCCCCACTGTGACCCCAGATTCCAATAACAAAAGGATGGGGGATTAAAAATACTGTCCTTTCAACAGAATAAAGTTGATATCTTGTTTTTGTGAGTCGCTCTAAGTACAGTATAATAAAACAAAAATGAAATAAGTATAAAACAACATAAGTGTTTGTCACTTCTTTTGTATGCTTTATAATTGAGTCAAAGCACTTACCTACAAAAGGACAAATTAAAATCAGTCCAAACAAAGAGGGCAGGCTTTGTGCTTGTTTCTTCTGCATAGTTTGAGTAATTTAGTTATTTAATGATTACGTTTCACTGGGGTTTTGTTGTGATGAAATCAACTGCAAAACAAGGTTTAGAAAATGGTGCGTGAAACATTGGTTTAATTTCAACATATTAAGTAGTGCAGTGTGGTATCACAAAGGGAAATTTGAGATAATAGAGGTTGTTATATTTAACTTATAACCAGTGTTGGTCTCACATCATTTTGAATGATGACATAGTTCAAATGTGATTACCCGTGGATGGAATGTTCAACATGGGATTTCTAATTCATGAGAATATATTGTTATGTATTGTGTGATATATTGTGATGTATTGATATTGGGCACATTTTGATCTAATATAATATTCTCAACATGTTGAAAAATCCAACTAAAATTCATCACATTGGCGCTCTAACATTTAACCTTGATTCATGAAAAATCTTTGCTTACACATTTGGTCATCATTTATTGTGGGGACAGAATGACTATGGCAATGTCTCACATTACAATACTCAAATTAAATACTAAATTATCACCGGGACAGATGTTTAGCTGCTTTGAAGCTGTGACATTCTGTCATGTGACAAACAGAATGTTGACCTAGAAAATAAACATGATATTTACTTTGATTTTTTAAGTTATGAGCATTTATACTGATGGAAACGTCTTCACTTCTTCAAAATGGTGGTGCTGACAGTATTGACTTATTGACCGAATACAATGCTGATAGGTCACAGTTACAGAATATTTTCCAGCTGCATTAATGACTTCTAAACCCCCCTATTTCTATTCTAGAAACTGAGCACATGACACCTACAGATGTGAACGGAAATTGTTGTTTCTACTCCAACAGCTAGAGAGATTAACACATCTGTCTCATTTGAAGCTGGAAAGACAGACAGACATAAGTTAATCAGCAACTGACTGGTTGTTTTGGCTGGCTGGCTGGCTGGCTGGATGTCCGCCTGTCTTTCTGTATGTCTAACAGGCAAACAGAGAGCGAAAATATTTGTCACCTGTCCGTCTGACTAACTACTCATCTGCCTGTAAGTCAGTCATCAGTCAGTCAAGCAAACCGACAGTTATTCGGACAGACAAGGCAGTTAGACAGACAAACAGTTAGTCAGGCAGACAGCCAAACCGTCACACAAACCGACATACAACCAGCAGGTTATTCGGACAGACGGTTTTTCCTCATGTCCTGGTTTTACTGATATTTTATTCGATGCGGAGAAACAGAGAGGCTGAGCGGCCTGGACTTACATAACTGACAGACTGGAGAACAATCTGCCTATGGAACCGTCTGTCTGTCTGTGTGTGTGTGTGTGTGTGTGTGTGTGTGTGTGTGTGTGTGTGTGTGTATATATATATATATATATATATATATATATATATATATATATATATATATATATATAAATAATCGAGATAAGATCACAACAAGGAATTAATCCAGCCGACGCCTGCTGCCATTGTGTCGTCATATCTGCTGCTTCGATTAAAAACTAAACCATTCAGCAGCATTTTCTCTCAGTTCGGAGGATGAAACTGAGCAACAATGTTTTTTTTGTTGTTTTTTTGAATCAGTCACCTGTCACATTACAGTGTCCAGCTGTTTAATGTGTTCGAGCAGCCCAAGCTGCACTCAGTGTGCTCAGAAACATCTTTATTTAAAACATTCTGGACCCAGAACCCCACATCCACCTCACACCTACTCCCATTGTCCAAATCCAGAAAACAAAGCGACAGTAAAAACAGTAAATAGTGCTCAAACAGCAGCTAGTGCTGCTAGCTCCGTGTCGTTAGCTCAGGAACAAATGTTTTATATTTTATTTTATTTTTCGGTCATGACAGACATATTGTTTAATATGACGCCAAGGCGAACAAGAGCACATTGCGATTGTGAGTGTGACTCTGTGTAGTATTTTACCTTTAAAGTGGGGTATTCCTGCACTTTGAGAGCCATCGAGAGCTGGGACCCTGTCTCCTGCACCGCCATCTTGGATTGGAGCTTCTCTCTGTAGTGATGTTGCTGCTCCGCACGGTATCGCGAGCTTTCGGAGCACAGGTATCGCGAGAAGATTTGGGTCAGGGGCTATCTTTACCTATTTAAATTTATATTATTTATACATCAAGTCATTGTTTACTAATTTTTGTGTATTTTAGTCTATATCCGTATCTTGATTTGAATATCTAATATTTTCAATTGCTGTATCAAGATGTTTCTATTCATATTTCTAGGTGAGCTTTATTATCTGTATATTTATTTTTTAATAGCAATGTTTCCATTTGAATGTTAACATGAGCGTCAAACATTAAAAAAACGAATTATGGAAAACATTTGTGTTAAAATGTAAATACAGATAAAATAGCAATTTTTATCTGTATTTACATTTTAACACAAATGTTTTAAATTTCAATTTCAACTGCAATGTAAATTACATCCATCCATCTATCCATCAATCCATCCACCTATCCATCTATCACCTATCAATCAATCCATCTATCATCCATCCATCAATCATCCATCTATCCATCCCCCATCTATCAATCGATCCATCCATCTATCTATCCATCTTCCATCTATCCATCCATCCATCCATCTATACATCTATCATCCGTCTATCAATCCATCCACCTACCTACCCACCCACCCACCCATCCATCCATCAATCCATCCATCCATCCATCCATCCATCCATCCATCCATCTTACTATCTATCCATCCAGCCAGCTATCCATCTGTGGGAGTCTCTGCCCACAGGTAAGGGTTTATGGAGGGAGACTGAGTCCTTTTGTCTGCGCCAACATGGCGAGAGTTTTTATCATAAAGTCCAACAGAGCGGCTCGCCGGCCACATGTATAAATAATAATAATGATGATGATAATGCTGATGATGGTTTCAGGCGCAGGAGGAACGGCGTTTTGCTCTGGCTCCTGGCCGGCTGAAGAGCCTGTGTGCCGATCCCCTCTGCAAGACAGACAAACATTAAAAAATCTCCCTGCCTCGAGTCGATTCGAGGCAGCTTGGCGGCCGCAGGAAAGGGAACAGTGCTGTCGTCCGCAGCTGGTGCTTGACCATGTCCCTTTGTCAGCCACACAACCCCACCACCCGACATGGGCCGGGAGCCGTCCAGCCAACAGCCCCCCCCCCCCCCCCGTCTCCCCAGCAGGAGAGAAAGTCAGCCATGACCATCTGCGCCATCAGACTATGGACCACCCGGAAGTTAAAGGGCCGGAGAGCCGGGTACCACCAGGTGATCCGGGCGTTTGTGTCCTTCATGTGGTGAAGCCACTGCAGCGGGG
The DNA here is from genome assembly GCF_960531495.2 of Zeus faber. Classification (NCBI taxonomy): domain Eukaryota; kingdom Metazoa; phylum Chordata; class Actinopteri; order Zeiformes; family Zeidae; genus Zeus; species Zeus faber. Next base: position 31,363,070 of record NC_137199.1, read on the forward strand.
CGTGGTCTGAACAGAGGGTGAAAGCTCGTCGCAGGAGGTAGTAGCGGAGGGAACCGACTGCCCACTTTATGGGTAAACACTCCTTCCCCACCGTGCTGTACCTCGACTCCCACTCTGAGAGCTTGCGACTGAGGTGCAGCACTGGTCACTCGGTCCCCTCCACCTCCCGTCACAAGACTGCGCCCAACCCTCTGTTCGGTGCGTCGGTCTGCAGACAGAAAAGGAGAGAGAAGTAAGGGTTAAACAACACTGGCTTCCCACAGAGAGCTGACTTTAACCTCGCAAACACCTGCTGGCACTTTTCACCACTGGACCGGATCTGGAGCACCCTTTCGAGTCAGACAAGGGGCTGGGGCTGGTTGGTTCCGAAAAGTCGGTGACAAACCTCCTATAGTAGCCAGCCAGCCCTAACAACTGCTTCACCTCCTTCTTGGTCTTGGGTCTCGGCGTGTTTGCGAACGCAGCTGTTTTATCACGCTGGGGTAGGACCAGGCCTTCACTCAAGTGGTACTCCAGATGCCGTTCCTCACGCCGTCCCACGGAACACTTCTTTGGGTTGGCGGTGAGCCCAGCCCACCTCAGGGACTCAAGCCCAGCGCCCACATGCTGCATATACCACTCCCAGGTGTCGCGTGAATGATAACGTCATCTAGGTAGGCTGGCGTGACCAGAGCCACGGACGCCCCCTCCCTCCATTCTTTTAAGGGGTTTAGGTGATAAATCTGTGTCGCTCGCTGCCTGTCAGATCGCTCAACCTCATAATCGACCTCCGCCAACCCACCGTGTGACCACAAAAGGCCCTTGCCACTTCGCAAACAATTTAGAGCTGAACGTAGGGAGCAACACTAACACCTTGTGTCCCGGTACAAATTGTCTGAGTCGAGCCCCCTGGTCGTATAAGGGGCACTGACGTTCCTGAGCCCAGAGAAAATTCTCCCATGAAGAGGGCCGAACCAACGCATATAACTTTGCTCTCAGGTCCACGACAAACTGTATTTCATTCTTACTGGAGCTAGGACCTTACTCCCAGTTCTCTTTAATTGGGTCTAGCACCCCCCCGGGGTCTCCTGCCAAAGAGGAGTTCAAAGGGAGAAAATCTTGTGGAGGCCTGGGGAACCTCTTGTCCCAATTTCGGCTATCGTTGTGAACAAACTTTCGAATCATGTTTTTCAGCATTTTATTAAAGCACTCAACCAGGCTGTTGGTCTGGGGGTGGTAAAAGCTAGTCCGAATTGAGCGGTAGCCCAGTAACTCGTGAAGTTCCCGAAATGTACGTGACATAAAGGTAGTGCCCTGGTCGGTCAGGATTTTCCCTCAGAATCCAGACTCAGGAGATGACCTGAAACAGCATCTGCGCCACACTTTTGGCTGTAATACTGCGCAGGGGCACTGCTTTTCGGTACCGGGTTGCATTATCCACTAGGACTAACACAAAACAATACTGGGGGCACTGCGGTATAACGGCCTGATGCAGTCCATACCGAGGGAGGGGCCCCAACGGTGCTCTTGGCGTAGCCGAGGGGTGACTAACTGGCACTCAGGACACGCAGCGCACCATTTGCGCACATTTGTTTTCTTGTGACCAAGGCCGCCTGGAAGAGCATTTCCAGGCGGCTCTTTGGCACCAACAACTGGGTTATCTCCTCTCCTGTCTGAGTGTCACGGCTCACTCGATATAACCTGTCCCTAATCACTGGGGCCAAGAAAGGAGCGTCCACGTCGCGGCCCTGGGAGTATTGACGAGATCGACAAGATCGACAAGATCGACTAGATCTACAAGATACTGCTAATCCTATCACCACTACAAGCAACAGTTACAAGTTACAAGCTACGCTGAAAGCTGCAAGCTACAAGCCACAAAGCTACAGAACACAAGAGAAAACATCATGCCTGGAGATAGACACAAAGGTCGATGTCGGAAACAAGGAACATCCTCAAGACCAGCATTGACAGTGATATCTGTGAACATTGAAGGGTTTTCCTCTGCAAAACAAACCATCTTACCCGATCTATGCTGCAAGCAACACTGTGATGTTCTCTGCTTGCAACAGACTCACAGAGGGAGTGAAAAGAACCGCCCCACCATACCAGGAATGGTCCTGACCACTGAGCGACCTCACCAGCAGTACGGCAGTGCTGTATTTGTAAAAACAGGGTTAGCTATAGAAGATACAGATATGTCAAACGACCATGACATCAAAGTCCTATCCGTTGAGCTAAGCAGTGCTGTAGTAACATCTGTCTATAAACCACCACCTGTAGACTTTATGTTTTCCCAGACAACCCCCAAAGTACACAGCAAACCACAGATCATCATTGGGGACTTCAACAGCCACAGCACCCAGTGGGGCTACTATGGGAGAAATTTACTAGTACATTTAAAAGAAATATGTTCATTATATTCTACCATTAAATAAGAAAGAACATTCGTTATCTTGCCCATTTGCTATATGAATGAAGTAAGTGTGTGTGAGACAGGGGTCAGCAAAGACATGAATAAGTGCTTTGTTGACTGTGGGCCATATGACATGGGAAGGTGTGTGAATGCAAACATCCCCTCATAAAATGTGGCCTGGACTAGTGTCGGGAGGTTTGTTGTTGTAACTGATGTCAAAGAATGCAGACAAATGGCTTCTTTGCACTATTGACCGTATAGGAAGAAGGAAGGGATCCTAATTGAGTAAACAGATGTACATTCTCGACCAACAGAAAGAGGTTAAAAGGAGGAGTCCATGAGCGGCTCGGCAGTTCTTTGCCAAACCAACTCAGATTCTGTTGTCACTTCTTGCAAGTGATAATAAAGTCTTATATCTTCAGACCTCGACTCTCTCGAACTTCTCTTCTTCAGTTTAATTGTTAGATGCAGTTTTTTCCACTACACTACCCTGAAATGACCAAAGATGGAGAAGCAGTAGAGGACTGGATGGATACTAACCAACTAAGTCTTATCCATGACCCCAAGCTACCACACTAGTTTTTCAGTGCTCGCTGGAAACGTGGCTACAATCCAGAGCTCACCATGGTCACAAGTAACATCGCTGGACTGTGTAAAAAGACTGCTGGACCCTATTCCATCAAGCCAACACCGTCCCATTGGGATCCAAATTAATGCAGCTGTAGTCCCAACCATCGTGCCCTTCAAAAGGCGTTTCAACTACAAGAAAGCAGACTGGAAAGGCTTCACCAACGAGCTGGAAGAGAAAATCAAAAATATAATACCAGTTAGCAAGAACTACGACGAATTTGCTAACCTGGTGTTGAAAGCTGCTCGGAAACACATCCCACGAGGCTGTAGAGTTGAATATATACCTGGGCTTTCAAAGGACTGTGCAGGACTCCATGACAACTATGTCAGCATGTTTGAAGCAGATCCCTTCTCAGATGAAACATCTGCCCAAGCTGAGAAGGTGATGGAAAACATTGCCCAAGAGCGAAGCAAGACCTGAAATGCTCTTATTGAGTCCACAGACATGTCAAAAAACAGCAAGAAAGCATGGACACCTATTCACAAGCTAGTGGGTGATCCTAAAGCAGCTCTTCAGCACCGAAAAGTCATTGCCAACCAAGTTGCCAACCAGTTGCTCTTGAATGGAAAGAGTGGAAAGAGAGGGAAAAAGACCAAGTTAAACCGCAAGAAATACATCGAGGACCCTGCTTTTACAAGACAGCTTACAATGGAAGAGCTGGAAGCGGGAATCTCTACCCTCAAACCAGGAAAGGCAATCGGATTGGATAACATCGCAACCGAACAGATCAGGCACTTCGGTCACAAGGCAAAGACATGGCTTCTACAGCTCTACAATGAGTGCTTAACAACACACAAACTCCCTAACATCTGGAAGAAAGCCCACATTATAGCACTGCTGAAACCTGGGAAAGATCCATCCACTCCCAAGAACTTCAGACCAATCGCACTTTTGAGTCATACCTACAAGCTTTTCGAACGTCTGATCCTCAACAGAATTGGCACCTTTCTTGACGAACACCTCATCCCTGAACAAGCAGGTTTCTGCCCTGGCAAGTCGACAACTAGCCAAGTACTCAACCTCACGCAGTACATCGAAGACGGCTATGAGGAAGGGATGGTAACTGGTGTGGTGTTTGTCGACCTCTCAGCTGCTTATGACACAGTCCTCCTCTCCTCAGCAAGATCCTGGAGACCACAAGGGACATCCGTCTGACAGAACTGATCGAAAGCATGCTTGAAAACAGGAACTTTTTTGTTGAGCTTGGAGGAAAGAAGAGCAGGTGGCGAAGACTCAAGAATGGCCTTCCACAGGGAAGTGTGCTTGCACCACTTCTCTTTAACATCTACACCAATGACCAACCAAAAAGTGCAGACACTCGCCCCTTCATCTATGTAGACGACCTTGGCATAGGTGCACAAGCCACTGACTTCAAAGTTGTGGAAGACAGACTCTCCAATGCTCTGGCAGAGCTAACACCTTACTATGAAGAGAACCACCTACGTGCATATCCATCTAAGACACAGGTGTGTGCCTTCCACCTGAGAAATTGTGAAGCCAAGCGCCAACTGAAGGTCAACTGGTCAGGAACCTCCCTCGAACACTGTGAGCACCCGGTCTACCTAGGGGTAGCCCTGGATAGATGCCTCTCTTTTAAGACCCACATTGAGAAGACCAAGTGTAAAGTGAGTGCGAGGAACAAAATCATCCGCAAGCTCACTGGAACAACCTGGGGTGCTAACTCACAGACTCTGAAAGCAACCGCACTGGCTCTCTGCTACTCAGCTGCCGAGTATGCCTGCCCAGTATGGGAGCGAGCTGCCCATGCCAAGAAGTTGGACCCCAGCCTCAATTCTAGCTGCCGCCTTATCACTGGCTGCCTGAAATCAACACCTACAGACCAGCTATACATCCTAGCAGGCATAGCCCCACCAGAGATACGACGAAATGCAGCAAGCAAGAAAGAGCGGCAGCAACAGTCCAATGATCAAAGACATCCTCTCTTCGGCCATGTGCCAGCCAAAAGCCGGCTTAAATCCAGGAAAAGTTTCCCGAAGAGCGTCCCACCTCTCAGAACACCGAGCGCAAGCAGTGAAAAAGTCACTCGGTGGGAAGAAAGACTTGACAACCTCCCACCAGAAACAACAATGGAGCTAAAGGTGAGCGAGGCACTGACCCCTGGAGCAGACACCAACTACGCAGTGTGGAAATGCCTTAACAGACTAAGATCTGGTGTTGGACGTGCAAAGCCACTCTTGCCAAATGGGGATACTTGAATGACGGGGACGCTGTGTGTGACTGTGGAACTGGACCACAGACCATGGAGCACCTCCTGATATGTCCCCTGTTGGAACAGACCTGCACAGCATCGGACTTAGCAGAGTTTAATGAGAAGGGACAGCAATGTGTTCAGCTGTGGCTGACCACATGTAGCCAAGCCTTGTAACTGACTGTTTTGTGGACACGACAAGAAGAATCACTGGAAAATACGGATGAGTGAGCACGGCATCTGGGCGCATCAATATGCCATCAATTTCAACTACCCCCTCAAAGGCCCCGCTCAGGGGGTCGTCTCGAGACCGCTCCAGTGGGAAATCGTCGATAGGGAAGGTTAAAGGGACCCCTCCGCGTCACCGTGCACCATGCAACACTCATATATATTATAAATTTCCCTACCGACCATTAATGGACTCCCACAGTCTCTCTCATCAACCCGTCAAAACCTGGCCAATCCGTGCCCAAAATCAGGGAGTGCGACAGGTGTGAACTAACTGCAGCCTGTACCGTATGGGTTTTTCCCTTGTAACGAATTTTGAGCCGGAGCATCGGATACGTGTGAATATCCCGATGCACACAACGAACCTCCACCTGTGACGCCTCCACCAAAGCCCAGGGTCGAACTAGGCGTTGCTGAACCATCGTCTGCAAACAGCCCGAGTCACGCAAAGCCTGATGTCTAGTCCCTTGTACCCTTACCGGTACTTGGTAGGTCCCTTCCCTCCATGATGCTGCTGTTGCTGCTGATGATAATGATGATGATGATGATGATGATGATGATGATGATGATGATGATGATGATGATGATGATGATGATGGTGGTGGTGGTGGTGGTGGTGGTTTCGGGCGCAGGAGGAACTTCGGCTCTGGCTCCCGACGAGCCTGTGCGCTGATCCCCTCTGCAAGACACAAAACATTCAGAAACCTCCGCGCCCCGAACCGAGTCCAGACAGCTTGGCGGCCGCGGGAGAGGGAACCGTACTGTCGTCTGCAGCCGGTGCTTGACCACGCCACACCATCTACCTATCCATCTATTTATTCATCCATCCATCTATCTATCTATCTATCTATCTGTCTATCTATCTATCTATCTGTCTATCTATCTATCTATCTATCTATCTATCTATCTATCTATCTATCTATCTATCTATCTATCTATCTATCTATCTATCTATCTATCTATCTATCTATCTATCTATCTATCTATCTATCTATCTGTCTATCTATCTATCTGTCTATCTATCTATCTGTCTATCTATCTGTCTATCTATCTATCTATCTGTCTATCTATCTGTCTATCTATCTGTGTAGAAGTAAACATGCCAATTGCTTTATTTCATTTCACCAGTCCTCCTGCTGACAGGAAGTTGAACAGTCCAGGGCAGCTAGAGATACAACATTACACAAATCTTTTAT
>NC_137199.1:31374728-31397228 GCF_960531495.2 Zeus faber
CGCCCCAGGCGGGAATCAAACCCAGGACCTTCTTGCTGTGAGGCAGCAGTGCAATGCACTGAGCCACCGTGCCACCGTAATAAAAAATAATAAAACAAAACAATAAATAAAATAAAAAACATATATTTTGAATGGCAATAATCCTCCACAGAAGTAGTTTTATTTTTATCAGTTGGTGTGGACTGGGCGGCTGGAGGTGGTTCTGATCCCGTTGAGTGCTGTCTGATCAGATTGGTTCCGCCCGAAACACCTTGACACGCGTGTCGAAAGGTTTTCACCAAATATGAAGCGAATGACGAGATCCATTTGTTTTTGCAGCTTGGAGTCAAACGACCTGTGTGTGGCTACGTCCTCCATCTTTAAATATGATGATCAATACATTCTATGGGACTCTGGGAACAGGTGTAAGGTGTTTCCGCTTCGAGGGCGTGGTCAGGAATGCGGCTGATTTCTGGCTCGGTTTTTACTCTTAAAGGAGCGATACACAACTTTGAAACTTTGACATAACGTTCTGAAGTTAATGATGACGTCACAGCGCAATGTCTATAAAATAATGACATCATGGCTGTTTACATGGGCTCCCTATAAGCCTCCATATCTCAATGCATTCAGACTGACACCGGGTTCAAACTCCCAGGAAAATGATGGATTTAGGGCGGTGCGTCACAGGAAGAGCATCAACCCATGAGCAGCCATTAGTGGAGAAGGTGGAGGGTGGAGCAACCTCCTCCAGGTAGATCATAAACCTTGACTATAAGAAGGACTCATTGAAATGGGTGGAGGAATGTCCACGTCGTTCCGCTCCCTGTTTAATTGGAGATGTTTTTTGTGGGATCAGCGTTTATTTGCCCGAAGCGTGGGATCGCAGAGTCCTCTGGAGCCAGGTTGAGAATGGAACGTTATCTCTGAACGACTGGGGAGGAGCAGTTACACACTGACTGGAGACGAGGATTCATCAAGTTAGATCTACACATCTGTATATCTATATATCTGTATATCTATATCTGTATATCTATATGTCTATATACTGCATCTGTCGCCGGAGTCAACGGCAGCGCTGAGTTGTTGGAGAACGACGTTTAACAGAATTTTTCAGTTTGAGTGAACGGATGGAGCCATTTGGAGCCATTTGTCTGTTGAACAGCCCTGGAGCCTGATCCCCTGCGTGTCACACATGTGCTTTGGATTCTACCTCTGAGCTGTTTTTAGCAACGGCACAGTAACAGGACATGACACCGACGGTTATCTGTGTTTCTATGGATGTAATTAGGAAAACCCAGTTCATTTAGGAAAACTCAGTTGAGGGTTAGGGTGAAGGTGGGGCTTAGGGTAAAAGTTAGGGTGAGGGATAAGGTGGAGGTGAGGGATAGGGTGGAGGTGAGGGTAAGGGTGAGGCTTAGGGTAAAAGTTAGGGTGAGGGATAAGGTGGAGGTGAGGGTGAAGGTTAGGGTTAGGGTGAGGGATAGGGTGGAGGTGAGGGTTCCATTCTGTGAGCGGAGCCCGTAGAGTTCTGTGAACGGAGCAGAGAGTTGTACAGCAGGCTGCATCCCCTTATATCGTTAACTGCATCTGCGTGCGCCGAACAAAGGGCCTCGACCTTCCCATCGTAGCGTCCAACGTCTCTTAGATTTTTTTAATGTGGTGTTAACGAACAATTATTGGAGGAAGATTACTATTATGGGATGCAGATCATTAACTAGACAAGAGACACGTGGCTCTTTCACTCTCTCACACGCATACTCGTTTGAGGAGGGGGGTGTGTTTGTCATCTTTTTTAAATCGTGCTTGAAAATGAATGGTCATTTTTTAAACTTTCACCGTCCTCCTTCTTGCTCTCTCTCCATTCTCTCTATCACCTTGCTCTCCATTTCTTTAATGCCGTTGTTTATTTTTCCATCTATATATATGTGTGTGTGTTTAGGTATCAGACCTCCCATCCTGAATGGCCCGGTGCAGCAGCGCCCCCTGGTGGCCCTCCTGGACGGACGGGACTGCAGCGTGGAGATGCCCGTTCTGAAGGACGTGGCGACCGTGGCGTTTTGTGACGCTCAGGCTACACAGGAAGTACACGAAAAGGTACAGATGCAACCTTTTATACACAGGAAGTACACGAAAAGGTACAGATACATTCACACACAGAAAGTGTGTGTGTGTGTGTGTGTGTGTGTGTGTGTGTGTGTGTGTGTGTGTGTGTGTGTGTGTGTGTGTGTGTGTGTGTGTGCGCGCGCGCAGGTGCTGAACGAGGCGGTGGCCGCCCTCATGTATCACACCATCACTCTGATGAGAGAGGATTTGGAGAAGTTCAAAGCTCTCAGAGTCATCGTTCGCATCGGCAGCGGCTACGACAACATCGACATCAAGTCGGCTGGAGAGCTAGGTGACACGTGCACGCACGCACACGCACACACATGCACACACGCAGGCACACGCATAGACCAAGCCTCATTAATAAGCAGTAGGTGGCCTACACGAAACAATGGCCAACGGAGAGGACACTGTGCACTACATCCCTGCAGCAATCTGACGGTTGTTATGGAAATTAAAACGTGTAAAGTGAGAAAGGGAAAAATGAGTCAAGTCTCTCGTCCCCAAAATAGAAAGGTGGACAAGCCAGGTATACCATGGTCTGTGTTAAAGTGTGTTTTGGAGCTCCTACCTCCGCTCCATTCACTTCTCCTTATCTGCTGTTTGTTGAGACCTTGGCACAACATACAAATGGGACCTGTCTGTGGCCCAATACGAACAGTCTATCTCACACGTACTGCGTCCATGGTCCAGTAGGAGCCGTCCTTTCTAACCTTTACTGTGGTCCAATAGGAACAGTCCATCTAACCCGTTCTGTCGTCCAATAGGAATTGCCGTGTGTAACATGCCGGCAGCCTCGGTGGAGGAGACAGCCGACTCTACCATGTGCCATATCCTCTCGCTGTACAGACGAGTCACCTGGCTGCACCAGGTGAGACTCATCACCTGATTGGCTGAAATGACGGAGAATGTTTCAGGGCGGAGCTGGACCGCTCCGTCCTGGTTGTGGTTTGATGTGAACCCGGGGAAGCGGACTCACGCTGCGATCCAACGGTCTTGGTAATCAAACTCCTGCTGCTGAGCGACGTTTCCCTCTCGGCGCTGCCATTTTGAGTCCCAGTAAAGGAGCAGTGACACCTCGGCACGTCCAGACTCCAGGTCAAGCGCTGATTTATTTCCACTATGGAACCGAAACCAGCGGCAGGAGAGTTGGGGAACGGAGATGCAGCCTCACGCTTTTCACTTGCAGTCGTTTGCGAGGAAGTGGACTTGACGTCTGCATCCCTGTTTGGTGCTGCGGTCAGAGAGTGCGTATTTTGTCCGTATGGATTATTGTTTCTATTTATGTCGCTCGTTTTTGGTTGAGGAGACACACGTCATCAGTTATCACACCAGAAACAGAAAGATCATCGACGCGTGTAATTAAATGATTAGAAACAGATCTGGGTCGGAGATGATTCACTCCTTTGCAACCGACGACTGCAACTTGTCCACACTGCTGGTAAAGTGGAACATTCCTTGTTGCAGGATGCGATGATGGTATCACCCTGAAAAGTGTTCTGACTCACATATCAAACATGGAACCCGTCTTCTCGCCGTTGGCGTCATCGGTCGCATAGAAACCACACGAGCCTCCTTCGCTTGTCGCGGCATGAGAACAAATCAAAGTCAACAATCCGTGGTCTCACACAGCGTTCTGTGATTGTCGTTGTTCTTATCTCTTGGGCTCCGTCTCTTATCTCTTGGGCTCTGTGGTGGAATCGCACGGTTCCTCTGATCGTCCTCCACCGCAGATCGACTCTTCCTGCCCGTCCCGTCTGACCTTGACGCTGCCACGCCTTTCCATCCACCATCAAAAGGAACGGGCGCAGAGTGCTTTCACACTTTGCAACTTGTTTTGAGCCTGAATTTAAATATAATCTGAAATATCTGCAATACATGGAGATGTAATGATTCATCTGGCTATTTTACATGAAAGGTCTTTTTTTTAATATAATTTGATGGATAAATTGATAGATAGATAAAAGATAGTCCCTGCTACTCACATAAAAAATGGCAATAAAATATAAAGTAATAAGAATAAAAATTGAAGAAAACGGCAATATGCAATAAACCTAAAGATTTGCTGAAAAGTTCACAATATAAAATAAAGCTTAGAATTGATTAAAAGATAGAACATTTTGAAAATAGACTAATGAAATTGAATAATAAATATAAACTTAAAAATGTAAACAATAAAACAACTAAAAATAATAATAATAAACCAAAAAAATGGCAATATACAATAAACCTAGTGATAAACAATAAATATATATTTTAAAAAAGGTAAAAAAAAAAAAGAGAGGATACCTAGCAGTATTTATTGTTACACTAATGTCTCTGTCGCAATGTAGCTTGAATGTTATTCTCCCTTGTAAGTCGCTTTGGATAAAAGCGTCTGATAAATGACAAAATGTAAATGTAAAATAACCTCGAAAAAATGCTTAAATACAATTAAACTAAATACGTGCTTCGACATCGGTTCATATTTGACCAATCAAGGTAAAGTCGACCAACGGGCCATGGCAATAATGGAAACTAATCTGACATTGTCATCCATGTGTTGTTACTTGTGCTTTCCCATGATGCACCAGGCTCTGCGGGAAGGCACCCGGGTGCAGAGCATGGAGCAGATCAGGGAAGTGGCTTCGGGGGCGGCTCGCATCCGAGGAGAGACGCTGGGACTCATCGGGCTGGGTGGGTACGGCGCAGGCCAGCGAGCTCATTACAACCAAGCACATCAACACAGTTTTACATAGCTAATACTGTAGTGTTAGATAACAGTTTAATAATCATTCATTCATCTTTGTAAGGTATTTACACTGTTATAACACTGTTACATACCACTGTTATAACAGCATAGTACACATTATTACACTGTCATTACAGTACATAACAGTGTTATTAATACCTTATGAAGATGAATTAATGATTATTAAACTGTTATCTTACACTACAGTATTAACTTTGTAAAACTGTGATTTATAAATAAAGTATGAAACTATTTGATCTATCACTAGTGTTTAAATTAAATGGTGTGATCCTCTGACGCGAAAGGAGCAATCTGCCATTTCTCTTCCACAAACTGATCAATTATGTTTAAATTGAGATGAGGATGTGGAGCTGCAGCTGTGCATGTTTGAATATGTACGTGCAACGTGTATTTTAACAGTGTTATACTGCAGTTTTGTTATAACACTGTTATAACTGTTATTACACTTATACGTTATAATACTATTATAATACTGTTATTATACTGTTATACTGTTATTATACTGTTATAACACTGTTACTACACGTTATAGGCTATACGATGATGGGGTGTTAATTGAACATACAACGCAGGTGAGTGTGTGTGTGTTGTGATTTGTGTATTTCCTCTGTGTTTACATGCAGGGCGTGTCGGTCAGGCGGTTGCTCTGCGAGCCAAAGCTTTCGGCTTTAATGTGATTTTCTACGATCCGTATCTGGCCGACGGCGTCGAGAAATCACTGGGACTCCAGAGAGTCACGACACTGCAGGTACTACAGTGGTACTACAGTTGTGCTACAGTGGTACTACAGTAGTACTACACACTGCACTACACACTGTAAAGGGGCTTTCCATGGGTTCACAAGCATGCATACTTTTGGTTGCTAGGCAGAAATAAATTAAGGATTGGAATGAAAATTGGACTACTATCATTACTTCTACAACAGGGATATTGTTTATGGTATTATCATTTTGCCTGTATGAAATATTACATGAATAATATTTATATATTATATTACAATATTTTATGTCTTCAGACAATCATATCTTAATTTGATGACAAGTAATAGACATGATCATGTCTTGTAGGTAATATTTATTGGCCATTGGTCATATATATCTAATCTCTGCATGTGAACACCACTAGTCTGCCACCAGGGGGAACCTGCTTCCACAACAGGGCTTTCCCCACAAGGTCCCAAAACCCATAAGGACGGTGGTCTGGTGGTCTGTGCAGCCTCAGAACCAGCTGACCGAGGGGTCCGGTGGTCTGTGTAGCCTCAGAACCAGCTGACCGAGGGGTCCGGTGGTCTGTGTAGCCTCAGAACCAGCTGACCGAGGGGTCCGGTGGTCTGTGCAGCCTTAGGACCGACTGACTGATAGAGGTGTGAATCTTCACCGGCCTCACGATTCACGCTTTTGCGAACCGAAAGCATCGGTATTCACCGTGGTGGTAGCTCTGCCTCTGTCGTCCGTAATCCCTGCCACGTGGGTCCGGTGTCAGGACCAGCTGACTGGGGTGGTCCGGTCGTCTGTCCGCCCATTATTAGTGGGTATGGACCTAATTCTGACCTGCATGTGTCGTTTGGTTTTCCTCTGGACATGGAGGATGCTTTTACAGAATTAAAGAGAATTAAAGAGAATTAAATACAGGGTTTCTATTGGTGTTTGTCCCATTTTCCAAAATATTTTCTCTCTCTCTCTCTCTCTCTCTCTCTCTCTCTCTCAGGATCTGCTTTTCCATTCAGACTGTGTGTCGCTGCACTGCAGCCTCAATGAACACAACCATCACCTGATCAACGACTTCACCATCAAACAGGTAGTTAGTTAGTAGTAAGTACTCAGTACTTAGTAGTAAGTAGTTAGTAGTTAGTAGTAACTAGTAAGTAATAAGTAGTAGGTAGTAAGTTGTAAATAGTTAGTAAGTAGTTCAAATATCCAAATTAAGGAATCATTGACATGTTTTACATATTGTTTTATTATATGTTATATATATATATCTCACTGAACAACCTGGTGCTAGGAACAGAACTCGGTCGTTATGTGAGGAGTACCTGTAAATATATATGAATATCCAAATGAAGGAAAAATGTACGTGTTTTACATATTGAAGGTTCTCAGAGTGAATATGATTCTAGTTTGCTTACTAGTTAGCAAGTTATTAGTAACGAGTTAGTAATTAGTTACTACTAAATAATAACAACTAACTAGTAAGTAGTATCAGAATGCAGGAATAATTTAAATATTTTTAAATATCTGTGTAAATTGTGATTTTAGGTGAATATTCTATTTTGTTTTCCTTTCTCCACCCACACTGTAAGCAAAAATGGAAGAATGGAGTTCTGAATAGAGAGATGGAGCTCTGAAAGGAAGGATGGAGCCCTGAATAGAGGGATGGAGCTCTGAATAGAGGGATGGATCTCTGAATAGAGGGATGGGGCCCTGAATAGAGGGATGGAGCTCTGAATAGAGGGATGAAGCCATGAATAGAGGGATGGAGCCATGAATAGAGGGATGGAGCGCTAAATGGAAGGATGGAGCTCTGAATGGAGGGATGGAGCTCTGAATGGAGGGATAGAGCTCTAAATAGAGGGATGGAGTGCTGAATAGAAGGATGGAATGCTGAATAGAGGGATAGAGCTCTAAAAAGGAAGGATGGAGCTCTGAATAGAGGGATGGAGCTCTGAAAGAAAGGATGGAGACCTGAATGGAGGGATGGAGTCCTGAATAGAGGGATGGAGCTCTAAAAGGAAGGACGGAGCTCTAAATAGGAGGATGGAGCTCTAGAAGGAAGGATGGAATTTTGAATAGAGAGTTGGAGCTCGAGATGGAAGGATGGAGCTCTGAATAGAGGGATGCAGCTCGAAAAGCTCTGAGGAAGAAGCTCTGAGTAGAGAAATGGAGCTCTGAAAGGAAGGATGGAGCACTGAATAAAGGATGGAGCTCTGAATAGAGGGATGGAGCTAAGAATAGAGGGATGGAGCTCTGAATAGAGAAATGGAGCTCTGAAAGGAGGAATGGAGCTCTGAATAGAGGTAAGGAGCTCTGAAAGGAAGGATGGAATTCTGACTAGAGGGATTTACATTTACATTTACATTTAGTCATTTATCAGACGCTTTTATCCAAAGCGACTTAAAAGGGAGAATAACATTCAAGCTACATTGCGACAGAGACATTAGTGTAACATTAAATTCTGCTAGGTAGTGCTAAGTAATTGTAAGTTAGGAGAGGATGTACTCACTGAAGAGCTGGGTCTTCAAGTGCTTCTTAAAGACAGAGGGAGGTCCCTGCTCTGGTCGTTTTTGGCAGCTCGTTCTACCAACGTGGAACTACAAATGAGAATAACCTGGATTGCCGTGGTTGTACGGCCGGCAGAGCCAGGCCACGCTCATTTGACGAGCGCAGCATCCGGGGGGTAACATGTGCTTTTACAAGAGCATTTAAGTAGGTGGGAGCGTTCCCAACAATCACTCTGTAGGCCAGCATCAGAGACTTGAGCTTGATGCCAGCGGCTACAGGTAACCAAGCGGCTACAGGTAACCAAGCGGCTACAGGTAACCAAGCGGCTACAGGTAACCAAGCGGCTTCAGGTAACCAAGCGGCTACAGGTACCAGTGGAGCTCGATGAACAGCGGAGTGACATGTGCCCTCTTTGGCTGGTTGAACACCAGTCGCGCCGCCGCAAGGGATGAAGCTCTAGAAGTAAGGATGGAGCTCTGAATAGAGGAATGGAGCTCTAAAAGAAATGATGGAGCTCTGAATAGAGGCATGGAGCTCTGAATGGAGGGATGGAGGGACAGAGCTCTGAATAGAGTGATCAAGCACTGAAAGGAAGGATGGAGCTCTGAATAGAGGGATGGAGACCTGGATGGAGGGATGGAGCTCTGAATAGAGGGATGGAGCTCTTAAAGGAAGGATGGAGCCCTGAATAGAGGAATGGAGCTCTGAATAGAGAGATGGAGCTCTAAATAGAAGGATGGAGCTCTAGAAGGAAGGATGAAATTTTGAATAGAGTTGGAGCTCGAGAAGGAAGGATGGGGCTTTGAATAGAGGGATTCAGCTCTAAAAGCTCTGAGGAAGGAGCTCTGAGTAGAGAAATGGAGCTCTGAAAGGAAGGATGGAGCGCTGAATGAAGGGATAGAGCTCTGAATAGAGGGATGGAGCTATGAATAGAGGGATAGAGCTCTGAATGGAGGGATGGAGCTCTGAATAGAGGGATGTCGCTCTAAAAAGGAAGGATGGAGCTCTGAATAGAGGGATGGAGCTCTGAATAGAGGGATAGAGCGCTGAATGGAAGGATGGGGCGCTGAATGGAAGGATGAAGCTCTAAAAAGGAAGGATGGAGCTCTGAATAGAGGGATGGAGCTCTGACTAGAGGGATGGAGCTCACAATGGAGGCATGGAGCTCACAATGGAGGCATGGAGCTCTGAATAGTGGGATGGAGCACTGAAAGGAAGGATGGAGCTCTGAATAGAGGGATGGAACTCTGAATAGAGGGAGGGAGCTCTGAAAGAAAGGATGGCGCTCTGAATAGAGGAATGGAGACTGGGATGGAGCTCAAAAAGGAAGGATGGAGCTCTAAATAGAAGGATGGAGCTCTAGAAGGAAGGATGAAATTTTGAATAGAGAGTTGGAGCTCGAGAAGGAAGGATGGAGCTTTGAATAGAGGGATTCAGCTCTAAAAGCTCTGAGGAAGGAGCTCTGAGTAGAGAAATGGAGCTCTGAAAGGAAGGATGGAGCGCTGAATGGAGGGATGGAGCTCTGAATAGAGGGATGGAGGGATTGGGGGCTGAATGGAAGGATGGAGCTCTGAATAGAGGGATGGAGCGCTGAATGGAAGGATGGAGCTCTAAAAAGGAAGGATGGAGCTCTGAATAGAGGGATGTCGCTTTAAAAAGGAAGGATGGAGCTCTGAATAGAGGGATGGAGCTCTGAACAGAGGGATGGAGCTCTGAACAGAGGGATGGAGCTCTGACTAGAGGGATGGAGCGCTGAATGGAAGGATAGAGCTCTGAATGGAGGGATAGAGCTCTGAATGGAGGGATGGAGCTCTGAATGGAGGGATGGAGCTCTGACTAGAGGGATGGAGCTCTGACTAGAAGGATGGAGCTCTGAATAGAGGGATGGAGCGCTGAATGGAAGGATAGAGCTCTGAATGGAGTGATGGAGCTCTGACTCGAGGGATGGAGCTCTGACTCGAGGGATGGAGCTCTGAATGGAAGAATAGAGCTCTGAATGGAAGGATAGAGCTCTGAATGGAGTGATGGAGCTCTGACTCGAGGGATGGAGCTCTGACTCGAGGGATGGAGCTCTGAATGGAAGGATAGAGCTCTGAATGGAAGAATAGAGCTCTGAATGGAGGGATGGAGTGGTGTTATGATTTTTGTGTGTGTGCTCCAGATGCGTCAGGGGGCGTTCCTGGTGAACACGGCGCGGGGGGGTCTGGTGGATGAGAAAGCTCTGGCTCAGGCCCTGAAAGAGGGCCGGATACGTGGAGCCGCTCTGGACGTGCATGAGACGGAGCCCTTCAGGTAACCCACTGAGTGCGTCCACATGCAACGCACCCATTGATACTGACTCAGGATCAATACACTGTTAACGCCTCCAGATACATGAACGTAAGTTAAATAAAAAACAACATTTATCTGCCCCCTGCGGTGACTCAAGATCAGCCACACGCAGGATAAAGCATCACGCACATTTAACTCCTGACAAATAACATCGTAGTTTACATCCAGTGCTTTTGTCACTGGTAAATCCACCTGAGGAAAGGACTTGAGTAATAGTGACAATGATTGTTTTGAGAACTATTTGGTGTCGTTCAAGACTAATCATCCCAGAACGATATTCCAAGAGAAATGACGACTGTAAATCATTCACTGATGAAGAAGGAGAAGAAGAAGTTTATTTTATGATCCTCGTCCTTCAATGTCTCGGTCAAAATTGAGGACCCAAAACCCAAATTGATTTTTATATTTTAATTTATTTTTTATAAGCTTTTGAAATTATTCTCATCATCATCATCATCATCATCATCAACATCATCAATAATGATATTGCTGTTTATTCTTCTCCTTCTTCTTCTCCTTTTTGAGTGGGCTTTTTGGGGCCTCAAGGAACTGGAAAACTCGTGAAACTCTGAACACTGGTCAGTGCGGGTGTGGCCTTTGATATTCTATGGGTCCTGTGCATGGGCGTGGCAAAAGGGCTCGCAAGTGCCCCCTCGATAATGTTAAATTAATTCACTATTTACCATCGCTACTCACTTTTTCTCACGAAAACTGAGGAAATTCCGCACAGATAATGTACGTTACCTCACTAGACTTAAAATCATTATATTGGCGCCATGACCTAAACCCAACAGGAAGTCGGCCATATTTATTTAAAGGTGCCATTTTAGTCACTTTTTGGTTATTTTTATGCTTTGTACTTTCACCAACTCCTCCAAGGAGACTTATCGCATCGACTTCAACCTCGGCGAGTGTCTACAAGACACCTTCACCATTAAAAGTTGTTTAAAGATTGAGTTTTCGTCACACGATGTGGGCGTGGCAAAGCCTTGAATTTACATCCCAGAAAAGGGCTGTGAATATGTGATATTTAGCCACTTTTTGCTAATTTTCATGCTCCGTACTCCACGCTCCTCCGAGACCAATCATCAGATTCAAACTTGCGTCCCATCGCTGCTTGCAGCTTTAGTTTTTTATATTATTAACTGATAGCCTATTAATGTAAAGCTTTTTAAGGGGCAAGTTGATTATGAAAGATGCTGTAGAAACAAAGCTTGTTATATTCTTATTAACATTGATACCGTTTGCAACCTGGTTATGTTCTGCCTTTTACATTACTTTTATATTTTTTTAAATTTTTTTGTTTGTAATGTTTCCAATCATTGTTGTGCTGTTTGCACACTACACTGTTTATCTTTTCCTGCCCTGTTTTTCATCTTCTGCACCAACAAGCTTTCCATCATGCTATGCATTAGTGTCAGAAGTTGTTTATTGTTTACTAAAGTTTATTGTTATGATGATGAACTTTATCGTAATGACCCTGAAGTTGACCTGAATGAACACTAAGTCCACATGTGAATCCCAAAACGTGCTGCACCTCCTGCGGTGCAGAGAAGCAGGAAAACACTGAGTCGTGTCTTGGTGGTTCTGCGCCAGTTTCAGCCAAGGGGCGCTCAAGGACGCGCCCAACCTGCTGTGCACGCCGCACGCCGCCTGGTACAGCGAGCAGGCGTCGCTGGAGATGAGGGAGGAGGCGGCGAGGGAGATCCGCCGCGCCGTCACAGGTCAGAGGCCGGATGCACGCGCCGCTCTCCAGGGGCGTGGTGCTGAACTGCAGCTTGGTCCGTGTCTGCGTGGGACTGTCCAGCTGCTGAGGCACACACCTCCTGCTCCTGATGTCCATGGAGGACGCTCACAGGCGCTTGAAGCTGCATTCTTCTCCCTCTCTCAGGTCGGATCCCGGACAGTCTGAAGAACTGTGTGAACAAGGAGTTTCTGACGCAGACGAACCACTGGACGGGAGTCGAACCGACGACCGTTCACCCCGAGGTCAATGGAGCTTACAGGTCAGGAAACAAGCATTTGAGAAATATCTTTGGAATCTGTTGTTAGTCATTTTATTTTACTCAAAAGGAAGAAATATGTTTTAAACTCAGCATATTGTACATTTGTTTATGATTTGGTATAATTCTTAGAGGTCATTGAATCGTATTCAAGTAGTTATATGGATAAAAAAGTGATTATATATCAATTAATGTAACAATTTTAGATATAACAAGCATTTTATGTCCATGCTGCTTTCTGAACACATTGCTGTAATTCATATTTTGTCTTTCAAACTCAATGATTCACATGCAAAGTAATGAGATTCCAAACGGCTCGTTCCAGATTTATCTTGTTATTTGACATTTTAAAGAGGAACTACACTCCAGCATGTTTTTAGGGCTGTTGAAGGAAATGTACGACTGTCCTCTAATGGAAGACATCAATCCTGGTCACGATATTAAATCAGCGTCACAGGTGGTGACGGTGGCTCAGCAGCGCCACCTGCTGCTTGGAATCAGCTCAGCGCGTGCAGGGAGGACACTGGTGTGGATCAGTACTTTTAGCAGCTCTTTACAACACAAATAAGAAGAAGGGTGGTCTAATCTGGGGCTGTGAAGCCACGCCCGTTTTCAGAACGAGACACGCCCCGTCCTCACCCACTTATTATTTCTTCTGAATTGTGCAGCGGTTGGGTGAGGCTCAAACCAGGGGCTGAAATCACTCTTCATGTCTATTTATGACACAGCTCGTTAACCCCGAAAGCAATCTGAACGTGCCCCCACTGTTTCCCTCCCTCTCCCCAGGTACCCGCCCGGTGTGGTGAGCCTGGCGGCGGGCGGCCTTCCGCCCATGGCAGAGGGCGTGGCGCCCAGCAGCGTCCCCCACGCACACACCCTGCCTCCCCCCCCGCACGCCGCCTCCCCCATTCACAACGCCATCAAACCAGCAGAGGGCGACAGAGAGCAGCACAGCGACCAGCTGTAGACACACACACACACACACACACACACACACACAAATACACCTGCCTGTGTTGCCTGGCATCACGAGGTTGCCATAGTGATAAGTTCCAGTGTCCCATACGTCGTTTTTCGGACTGCAAGAAGATAAGGAGTCGAGAAGCAGGTTCAATCATGCTTCCCTCATAAAGACATTTAAAGCGGATAGAGCGCCCTCTTCTGGACCAAAACATAGAGTTTGACATGTATTGTGAGACCCAAAAAATTAGTTGTCTGTCATTCAGGAACTTTTCTACAGTGTTCCTGGAAATCCTGGAAAGACATTAGTATCAATACTCAACTGAGATTTAATAATTAATTAAAAAAAAAAACAATTCTTATGCGAGGGCCAAAATATTGGTTTTATGTTGCAAGTGTTATGGGCTGCAGTACCAGGCCTCACCGCTAGGGGTGAGGCCTGGTACTGCAGGACCACGTACGGTCCCAGAGGCTCCCAAACCTCTTCCATCGTATGTCACTGACACGCTCCCTTTGGAAATCCCTTTTATTTATTTCACCCCATATTTAAAATACATCTATTCTGCTCATCATGGCAGTTTGACAAGTTGCATAACGAGTTTATTTGCACATTTATTTTTAGGAGGGTACGTCTCTCCCGACACCTTCCACCTGTTCATTCTGTTTATTTCTCTCTGTACAACGAGTACAAGACGGAACATTCCTCAACAGCCCTCACAGTTTGTTTGTGATTGTTGCAGTCGCCGTTCTACGAACCAGATCTGAGTGGTCCTCTACTGCCCCCTGGAGGAAGTCGGAATTATTACCTCTGCAGGAACGTGTTGACGCTCTTGCGTGAGGTTTGTTCATCTTTTTAAAAAACAACGGATAAACTTTCCAAATCTACCGAGCGGCTACGGCTCTTTAGTTCTTGCAGTTGAAAAAAAACAAAACTGAACATTTCCCAAACACGTCGCGTTTCAAAGGTTGGCTCAGCGTCGGGTTGCCAGGTTGGCTCAGCGTCGGGTTGCCAGGTTGGCTCAGGTTGAGTTTCCAAACGCCTTCGGTCCAACTCTCTGCAGCCGGCTCAGCCTCCAAAGAAGATTACAGATTTTCTTTCTTGCCCGGCTGGTGCACATGCTCCCATGGACACGGATGAAATGTAATTTCGTTTTTTCAGGTTTTGGGCTGAACTGTCTTTTTGTCTTTATCTGGCAGCTCGATGCAGCGGGTTGTGCCATGAGCGCCACCTCTTTGCGAACGGATTTTAGTTTTGGGGAGAGACATTTTCACGTACGTCTTGATGAAAACACGAGTGATAGGATCCCTCAGTGTAGCTTTTAGGAAGTCATGCATCTGTTAAATAGTTAGTTTTTCCAGATTTGAGTCCCTTAAAAAGAGGCAGCTGTTTGCACACTTTCTCAGGAAATTATTTTCCCGTGTAGTTACATTTTTTTTAATTTTTCAAATGTATTTCTGTACTTTGTGCCATATGCCCTGGCTGCGTTGCTGTTTCGTGCTGCGTTACAAGGAGAACTTTGAGAAGTTGTTGTAAACGTTGATTTTATTTATTTTTCTTGCAATTTTGCCTTTTACGCCATTTGACGTCAACGTGCGTCTTGAGTGATGGAAGAGAAATCATATTTTATGTGGAAAACGTAGAAAAACACTGGAGGACCGGTTTGGAAACGGCTCTGGAAGGAGGTTAGAGCAGAAACTGCAAAGTGCAGGGTAGACAGGTGTGGACCCGTTGATGGTCCGTCCATCGCCTCCCGAAGGAAGCGGCACCGAACAAGTGCAGCAAATCGGTTTCCACCAACCCCGACTATCCTGATGCCAGTCGCACGCCAAGACTTTCAGTCGGAGGTGGAGAATTCCAGGTTGAAAGTAAACGTCCCGTTCCCATGTTTTCCCTCTTCGGACGGAGCTCCGGGTCGATGCCAATGAACAAATCCACTCGGCTGACTCCAAATCCAGGAGTGGATTTTGTGATCTCCGAACCCAGATCTTCCACGTCCGCTTTCAATGTTCACTTTCATGAACACGCTCAATCTCTCGCCGACTCCTGGATTCTTACGAGTGACCTAACAACACTGCGACAGGAGGCCCACTAAACTATTTGAAAGGCGTTTATCTTGCAGTTCTCCAGGAGACTGCCGCGGGGGAATCGACGCCACGCCGACAGTCACGGTGCCTTTTAACCACTCAAGCAAAACGCTGCGTTCCGCTTCCAGCCGCGGGGAAAATCTCAAATCTACTCTTCTGAAAATGTAATTTTACACCATTTACATCTGTGTCACTTAAAAGGCAAAATGGCCGTCTTAAAGAAAGTAATAGAAGGGCGTGGTACCATGAACAGCACAACAGTTCTGTTGGAACATACTGATGACATCACTGAACATTGCATCTCTGATCCCAAGCTTTCCGTCAGTTCCTTTTTAATATTTAAATCTATACGTCAAGCTTTACAAAGAGTTCACTTCTATCAATATTCCAAAATGTAGGGGAAAAAAAAAAAAAAAAAGCCACTGAGGGAAGCGGCAGGCGACGGATTTAAAAATAAGAAAAACTAAAACTTAGATATGCACAATTTAAAACGAACGCTGACTTTTTGATCAGTGTTGACGTCTTCTACTGCAGCATGGTGAGCGTTCTGATCTGTGGTTGTAGTGTGTAGTGTCTTTAGAGCGTTTCCAGTTCAACTCTTGCTCTCTGTGTACATAGGGTGTCCTGCCTGCCTGTGTCCGTGTCACTTGGTGTCTGTGTCTTAAGAAGCATTAAAAAAAAAAAAAAAAAAGACGGGCGGCTCAATGGACGACGGGGAACCGCCAGGAACTTCGAATGGTGGCGGCAACGGAAGCCTCCACCGAAAAGTTGAATATGTTTGAATATATATATTTGGGAATGTTTAAATGGACAAGATATCCAATATCTTGCTTGTACCAAGTAGAAAACCAAAAAAAAGCATTTTGGATTTTCCGAACAATTCCAAAAAACGTGTCGTTATGCAGTGAGACCAGGAGCCGAGTAGCAGCAACGGTTTCCAGACCCTGTGCTGGAGGGAGGAGGAGGAAACCACTTCACAAGCCCCTCTGTTTGCAAAGCACATTCGGGGGACGCTAACTCCGCTGTTTTCCTTAAACCTAAACCTTATTTTTGGACGACTGGGAGTCAATCCGAGTGACTGGAATATTTTTAACTGATCCCGTACGGAGAGAATAACTTCAACAGACGGTCGTGCAACGGCGCCGCGGTGCAGCAGGATCACGTCCTCGCTCCGTCAGCGCCGCGCTCCCTCCACGCAGATGGAGGTCGTGTGATCCCCCTTTTTGGCCAAACTGTGGTGAAAGTTAACCAGTTTAACCAGTTTAACCAGTTGTTCTTTAGCCCGCGGTCACCTCTGTTGACCAACGGAGCAAATGGCATGAAAAGTTATAATCGACCATTCTACCAAATCTGGCGCAGACCTGTGGCGTCGACATCTTGAGGCGTCCGCATTCCTGCAACAGGAAGTCTCTCAGTTCAGAAGTTCAAATCAAGGAAACCTCTCCCTCCATCACTGGCTCCATTTATTCCATCCAGGTTCCACTCACTCGGCTTCACTGTCAATGGCCAAGAAGAAGGTTTTCAGGATTTTGATTGTGAAATGGGGAGAAAGCAGCGGCACTTCCTGTGCCAGCGCTGAAACTCAGTCCAGCGGCGTCAGCTTTGGTCCCATTCTATGGTGAAGTAGCGATAGAGATAAACATATTCTATACTATAAATATACTAGTAAATATCATTATTTTTGGTCAAGACTGACCGCCTGACAAATGTACGTTTGTGACTGTATGCATTTGTATTAATTATTTTAAAAGGAAATAAACAGTGGGAAGTTGGCATCGTCATTTTTTGGGGTATTATTCCTCCCACGGTGCAGGCTCTTCATTGTTAACCGCAGATCAACGGATCAGGTTCTGGCCTGACGTGAAATACAATAAATACATGAAAAATCTGTGGTGATTTAGACGGAAAGAAATACCAGAATACGTCAAGGATATCCTGTTATATTCACTATTCAAGTATAACCTGTATATGATCACAAGCTATACAAATATTTGAGACGGAGGTTTCCCTTGTTAGGCCATTTATTGTTAAGATATCAGTCAAAACGTTGACGAGTTCGGTTCTCTCTATAAGCGTCACATGAGACCGGTCCAAATAAAAACATTAAAAACAACATGAATCTGCAGTTTTCCATCTGGAGGAGAGCGAGGAAACCTCAGAACACAGTGACAACCAGGTGCATTGATCCCAAATATAGTATAGTATCATATAATATAATGTAATATAATATAGTATAGTATCATATAATATAATGTAATATAATCAAGTATAGTATAGGATAATATAATATAATAATAATAAAATATAGTATAGTATCATATAATATAATATAATAAAATATAGTATAGTATCATATAATGTAATATAATATAATATAATATAATATATTATAATATAATAAAATATAGTATAGTATCATAATATAGTATAGTATAGTATAATAGAATAGAATAAAACATAATATAATAAAATATAATATAATGTGTGACGTCCAGTTTATTCAAATTGTTAAAAAGGACATAGCAGCTGGCTGACCATGAGACGCCACAACGCTCCTTCAAGGTGAGAATACGATACGAGGACTTGGAATCCGTTGCAACGGTTTTGTTGTTTATTTTAACATTCGACAGAGAATCCGTTGTGGTGGCTCCCACGTTGTCTTCCTCTAGGACCCGGACGGCGTCGGTCCTCCGCACCCTCACATCCTCCGTCACGCCGGGTTCAGGGGGTTAAAACCGTCAGGCGAAGGAAGTGAGCGAGGAAAGGATGAAAGGAGACGAGGTGGGGAGGAAGCCACGGGCGAAGGAAGGGAGGAGGAGAGGAGAGGAGGACGCATAGAAGGGAAATGAGGAAAGGAGGAGGACGGATTCCACCGATCGCTCAGCCCAACTTCCCCAAAGTCCAACACCCCAGCGCTGACCTTTCACCCCAAACCGGGGGCGTGGCATTAAGCAAAGCAACAACAGGAAGTGGAGGTTTTAGTCGTGTTGAGCGTTTTTGGCGTTCACAGCGTCAGCGGTGGATGTCAACGGTTCAGGGACACGAGGAAACGTTTGGTTTACCTCATTAAACCCCCAAGGGCTTGACCACAGCAACCGAGCGGGTCGCCGTCAAGTCAGAATGTAGTAATCCATAAAACGAGACGTGGAAAATCTAGTAGAATTTGGCGACATCGTTTTTTTTTTTAAACGAAGGAACACAAAGGGAACGCCATCCGTGCCATTTCCTGAAAGCCCGTCTGACGGACGCCGCCTCCAGCTGCTGCTGAAACGGCTTCTCAGGGACGCCTCAGCTTTCCCCTCCGTGGCGGCTCCTGCTGGAAAACATGGATTCCAGCGCTTCTCAGGCGAAATTTCAAGCTCTTTTCAAAATGGCGGCCACCCCGCGGAGACACTCCTCTTTTTCACGTGGGGCCAGCGGCTGCAGGCCCGTCACGAGGGCCCCCCGCGAGGCGCCGCGTCCGCCCCCGCCCTGCCTCGTGGATGCCAGGCGCTCGCGTTTGTGAGAATTGGCTCCGTGCGTCTCCCTTGTCGCCATGGCGACGCTGCCGCGTGACGTTCATTTGCCGGCGGGGAAACGCAGGGCGGTGAGACCGGAGGCGGCGTTGAAGGCGTCAACGCGATGACTCTGTGCTTCTCTTGAGAAGCGAGAGAAGCACAGAGTCATCGCGTTGACGCCGTTATTCACCGTTATACACCCTCTTCACCCTCTTCACCCTCTACACCCGCAGGCGCAACCCCGGCTAAAGCCTCCACATCCAAATGATTGGGATGGCCCATCCCGCTCACGTTGGAACGTCCACCCAGACGCCATGTTGAATGCGTTGCCACAGAAACGCTGCGGGGGCGGAAACGCCGTCTGTTGAAATCCAGCCCAAGCCTATGTTTATTTCCAACACAAACACGGCCGCCATCCCACCCAACGCTCCGCAAAGTTAGAACCCCAAATGACCTTTGATGACGAGGCGGGAGCCCGACAAACAGGCTCTGCCGGGGGAAGCGGGGCCCCGGCGCCAAACGTGATCCTCGACAGCGAAACGACCAGACAGGCGCGGCTGAAACATTCACAGATTTTCAATCATGGAGACTTGATGCAACCGTCCGTTGACACGAGTGGAGCTTCCTCAGTGTACATTTGTAATCATTAAAAAAACAAAAAAACAACAACAACAACAACATGTCAACGTCCACATCAAACGTCCGGCTGCTCACCGGGGGGCGGAGGAAAGCGGGCCCCCGGTCCGAGGATTGTTTCTCAGTGAACTCACGCGTGAGTGTGACGTCCATTTCGCGGTGGAGCGGGCGAGCTCCTCTTGCACCGTTGGGGGGGGGGGCGACAGGCGGCCGGCAGCCATTTTCAAAAGCTGTGGCGGCCATTTTGAAAAAGACAGCTCTCCCTTCCCAGTGTCCAGCGCCTCTCATCACACTTAACATATACATCATGCAAATACATTTAGAAAATATAAAATTCATGGGGTTAGGGTATTTATTTATATAGATTTACACGTACATATAAATTCATATACTTTTTTTTAGGAATGTTAATCTATTTTGATGTGTACTTTTTTCTTCTTACACGATACAAAATAACTTTTCATATGCAGCACATTAAACATTATAAAATGAACAAAACTCATGAGTCCATCATCATTTTTGAAGAAAATTCCCATAATAAAAATAAGTTCTATGTTTTATTTCCCTCACTTATATCTTACAATATATTTTCTCTGTCAAAAAACACGCACCCACGCAGGTCCTTGTGTTTGTTTGTGGATTTCTTGGCAGCAAAACGGTGGCGGTCAAACTCAAAGAAGCGCGAAGCGACGCATGACGCCGCCGCCCGCGGGAAAACTCACAAAACTGTGTCGTCGTGGACAAAAACAGAAACGGAAACAAACAAAACAAAGATGGCGGCCGCACGGCGGGCTGCGTTACAGTGGGCACTTGGCGCAGCCGCACTCCGTGGCGGTCTCCATCTCCTCCGAGTACGAGGAGCCGTCGGTGCAGCGGAACACCACCTTCCTCCTCCGCCTCTTGGTGGCGCCGCAGCAGAGGCCGGGCGGGGCGGGGGCCTGGCACAGCCGGGAGCACTCCACCCGCGGGATCTTGGTGGTGGAGGTGCAGGTCTTCATGGGGTGGTGGCGCTTCAGCTGCTCCCTTACCAGCTCTCCATTACACGACAGCTCTGGAGGGAGGGAGGGAAGGAAGGAGGGAGGGAAGGAAGGAGGGAGGGAGGGAAGGAAGCAGAAGGAGATATGAGTCAGACGTGTTGTGATCTGAAAGGCATGGCCGATGAAAACAAACAGAATAATGTCAAATCATGGAGGAAATATTACATCTTATATGTTTACAAAGTCAAGCTATTGATGAACATGGTGGACTTCATCATTATTTCCCGGTAGAGTGGAGGTAGAGCGGGGGTAGAGTAGACGTAGAGTAGAGGTAGAGTAGAGGTAGAGTGGAGGTAGAGTAGACATAGAGCGGAGGTAGAGTAGATGTAAAGCGGGGGTAGAGTGGAGGTAGAGTAGAGGTAGAGTGGAGGTAGAGTAGAGGTAGAGTGGAGGTAGAGTAGAGGTAGAGTGGGGGTAGAGTGGAGGTAGAGTAGATGTAAAGCGGGGGTAGAGTGGAGGTAGAGTAGAGGTAGAGTGGGGGTAGAGTGGAGGTAGAGTAGAGGTAGAGTGGAGGTAGAGTAGATGTAAAGCGGGGGTAGAGTGGAGGTAGAGTAGAGGTAGAGTGGGGGTAGAGTGGAGGTAGAGTAGAGGTAGAGTGGAGGTAGAGTAGACATAGAGCGGAGGTAGAGTAGATGTAAAGCGGGGGTAGAGTGGAGGTAGAGTAGAGGTAGAGTGGAGGTAGAGTAGAGGTAGAGTGGAGGTAGAGTAGAGGTAGAGTGGGGGTAGAGTGGAGGTAGAGTAGAGGTAGAGTGGAGGTAGAGCTGAGGTAGAGTGGAGGTAGAGTAGACATAGAGCTGAGGTAGAGTAGATGTAAAGCGGGGGTAGAGTGGAGGTAGAGTAGAGGTAGAGTGGGGGTAGAGTGGGGGTAGAGCGGGGGTAGAGTGGAGGTAGAGCAGAGGTAGAGTAGAGATAGAGCGGGGGTAGAGTAGAGGTAGAGTGGGGGTAGAGTAGAGGTAGAGTGGGGGTAGAGTGGAGGTAGAGTGGAGGTAGAGTGGAGGTAGAATAGAGGTAGAGTGGAGGTAGAGTGGAGGTAGAGTAGACATAGAGCGGAGGTAGAGTAGATGTAAAGCGGGGGTAGAGTGGAGGTAGAGTAGAGGTAGAGTAGAGGTAGAGTGGGGGTAGAGCGGGGTTAGAGTGGAGGTAGAGTAGAGGTAGAGTGGAGGTAGAGTAGAGGTAGAGTGGAGGTAGAGTGGGGGTAGAGTGGAGGTAGAGTAGAGGTAGAGTAGAGGTAGAGTGGGGGTAGAGCGGGGGTAGAGTAGAGATAGAGCGGGGGTAGAGTAGAGGTAGAGTGGAGGTAGAGTGGAGGTAGAGTAGAGGTAGAGTGGAGGTAGAGTGGGGGTAGAGTGGAGGTAGAGTAGAGGTAGAGTGGAGGTAGAGTGGAGGTAGAGTAGAGGTAGAGTGGAGGTAGAGTGGGGGTAGAGTGGGGGTAGAGTGGAGGTAGAGCGGAGGTAGTAGAGTCTTCTAGATGATAAAGTTCTATCCTTCCATTTTCTCTTACCGGTATCACATGCACTTCCTGTGTAGCCCGGCTGGCAGTGGCACACGGCCTCTACCGCCTCCGACACCCGGCACTCCCCGTGGCCGCAGCGCTGCCCCCTGCAGGCCAGAGGCTCCTGGCGCCGCTCGCAGTACTGGCCCTGGAAGCCCTCGGCACACTGGCAGCTGTAGGACTGGCCCTTGGGAACGCACAGACCGTGGACACATCTGGAGAGAGAGGAGGGAGGAGGAAGGGGTTACACCCGGGCCAGGCTCTCCCTGAAGGTCCTGCGCACAGCCTGGCGTTGCGTGCCGACCTACGGCAACACAACCCCACTCACACCAGCAGCGTCACTTAGTGATGTATTGAATAACACTTTGAAATGTTTCACGTCTTCATATCGACAAAACAGCCACATC
>NC_137199.1:31404728-31409728 GCF_960531495.2 Zeus faber
TCCAGGTCTCGGTGAGGATCCTCGAGTCCTTCTACTCTGGAGCAGTGGAGAGCATCCTGACAGGCAACATCACTGCCTGCTTTGGGAGCTGTACTGCTCAGGACAGGCGGGCCCTGCAGAGGGTGGTGCGTTCAGCTGAACGTACCACTGGAACCACCCTCCCCTCCCTGCAAGACTTGTACACCAGCAGGTGTAGTAGCAGAGCTGCAGGATCATGAAGGATCCTCATCACCCCAACAACGGACTGTTCCAGCTGCTGCGTCAGGCAAGAGCCTCCGCAGTCACACAGCGAGAACAGAGACTGAGACGGAGCTTTTTCCCGCAAACCATAAGAACTGTCAACACTGAGCTCACCAGGGGTCCTAACTGAGCCATGCACATAGGCTCCACTACCTCCACTACTGTACTGTATGTAACATACTGTACTGTATGTAGCATACTGTACTGCATGTAACATACTGTACCGTATGCAACATACTGTACTGTATGTAACATACTGTACTGTATGTAGCATACTGTACTGCATGTAACATACTGTACCGTATGTAACATACGGTACTGTATGTAACATACTGTACTGTATGTAGCATACTGTACTGTATGTAGCATACTGTACTGTATGTAGCATACTGTACTGCATACTGTGTCACTGTTCTGGGTTGTTCGGTGTTACCGTATTGCTGCGCCCTACTCTTGTATACTGTGCTTATACCTCACAAACACTGCGTCACTTTATTCACATGCCACTTTAATGCACATATCTGTATTTACATAAATAGTCTATCCCATATACATAAGTTCAAGTTCAAGTTCAAGTTAGTTCAAGAGATTATTAAGCTTATTCATTTATCTATTCTATTTTATTTTATTTTATTCTATATGTTTTATTTTATTCTATAGTATTTGACTTTCTGCATTACGTATTAGGAATCAGTTAGTTGGTCAAGTAGAAATTCTTAGGTAGCTACTGTGTTCAGTCTAGAACATATTGTGTGTAATCACCGGGTGCGTTGCATTGAAATTTCACTGCATATATGTATGAAAGTATTTATATGTATGAAAGTATGTATATGTATATGTATGAAAGTATGTATATATATGAAAGTATGTATATGTATGAAAGTATGTATATATATGAAAGTATGTATATTTATGAAAGTATGTATATGTATGAAAGTATGTATATGTATATGTATGAAAGTATGTATATATATGAAAGTATGTATATGTATGAAAGTATGTATATGTATCTAAGTATGTATATGTATACAAGTATTTATATGTATGAAAGTATGTATATGTATGAAAGTATTTATATGTATGAAAGTATGTATATGTATGAAAGTATTTATATGTATGAAAGTATGTATATGTATGAAAGTATGTATATGTATGAAAGTATTTATATGTATGAAAGTATGTATATGTATGAAAGTATGTATATGTATGAAAGTATTTATATGTATGAAAGTATGTATATGTATGTGACGAATAAACCTCTTGAATCTTGTCATCCCTCTGTCCGACTGTTTTCCCACCATTCATCCTCTCCCTCAGTCCATCCCTCCCTGATGAATAACAGTAACATGTTCTCTGTGAGCTGATGGGAGATTACTGTGGCATTTAGCAAAGGGCAACACATTAATGTACACACACACACACACACACACACACACACACACACACACACACACACACACACACACACACTATGATCTGCAGTAAATGAGGTCACAGTGAAGGACTCGTCCACATCCTCCAATCGCTCCTCCTGTCATTCTCTTGTTTTTTCTTTTCTCTCTCTCTCTCTCGACGGTGCAGAGGCTGTTGTCCGCTTGTGGACTGCGTTGGCTGGACACAGTGAAGGTGGTGCTGAGGCGGGCGGGGCGCCTCTCCCATGACAAGCAGCTGTTCCTGCTGCTACCGAGGGGATGGACTTGACGGGGCTGACTCCTTTCTACCGGTCAGTGCTGCAGTCATGGCAGGTTTTTAAGGTCCACCGTGACACCACGACTGCCCCTGGGATGTGGCTGTTTGGGGAGCCTTTGTTTGGGAACCCACTGCTGGACTCCGGCCTCCTTTCCTCCTGCAGCCTGCGCTCCAGCTTGCACGGGGTTGGGTGCTTCAGGCTGGGTCATCTGCTGAAGGCGTCCGCGGAGCAGCTGATGGAGACAACCGGCACCAGGTCCTCCAGGCTGCTGCATGGGTTGGTGGATGAAGTCTGGCTTCACTGCCAGTGGCCTATAGGGCTTTTATGGAGAACCGTGCTCTGACTGACCAATGGGACGGTGAGGGCCAGTTTGTGTGCGTTCGCTGACGGTCTCTCCGGCTGTGCAGGGGGAGGAGGTGCAGGGCAGCCTCCTCACCTTTTCTACTCCCCCAAGCTGGGGTTAGGGTTAGGGTTAGGGCTTGAGGCAGCGGGCAAGAAAGCCGCCTACTACACCTGCGTCAAGGTGGCACACCTACGCGCTCAGGCAGGGGTGCGGCGGTCGGGGTGGACCCAGTTCTTTGGCCCCTGCTGGCCGCTGGCGTTCTCTGTA
The DNA here is from genome assembly GCF_960531495.2 of Zeus faber. Lineage (NCBI taxonomy): Eukaryota > Metazoa > Chordata > Actinopteri > Zeiformes > Zeidae > Zeus > Zeus faber. Next base: position 31,407,269 of record NC_137199.1, read on the forward strand.
CAAGCCCCCCGTCGACAAGCGGGTGGGCGACCTCCAGCGGAGGATGGTGCATGGGGCGGTGGCCACAAACAGGTATCTGGCACACCTGGACTCCAGCAGGGGGGCGGGATGCGTCTTCTGCTCTGAGAGGGAGACGCTGCAGCACCTGTTTGTTGTGTCCTGGGCTGCGGGGGCTGTTTGGCTGCTGGAGCGCTGGCTTCGGGGTCTGGGGGAGAGCTTCTCCTTTAAACTCTTTATCTTCGGTCCTGTTTACACCGTGTCAAACAAATCTGTCCGTGTCCTGGTGAACAGTGTTTCGGGGGTGGCCAAGCTGGCCACAGCAGAAGGAATGCTGTGAGGGGTCAGGGGTCAGTAGACCCGGCCCAGACGACGGTTGGTCTGCTCTCGGCCGCCTCAGGGTGGAGTTCGAGTTTTACAAACTGACCGGCAAATTGGACACTTTCAGGAGTGTAAGGGGTGTTGGGGAGGTGCTGTCCAGGATGATTCCCTCATTGTTTACCTGTGATTTTCCAGTGGTAGCTGTGATCTTTTTCCTTTCTCCTCTCTCTCTCTCTCTCTCTCTCTCGCTCTCTCTTTGCTCTCTCTCTCAAGGAGGTAAACTGTACAAAAGAGAAAGTCTGGGCTACAAAGGGAGCCGTCCTTATAGTGAACAGCAGTCTCAAACCTGGTGAAGACATCAACAGATCCCTGCGTCTCTGAAGAGGGATGTCTGTACTCTTGCTGCCCATTTACCAGTTGACTGATCTGTCTCTGGTTTTTGGTGTTTTTTTGGTTCCTTCCTGATCAAGTTTCTGCTGCTGTGACATAACTCACTGAAAATAAAGGAACCTTAAAAGTCAAAAAGTCTCTCTCTCTCTCTCTCTCGCTCCCTCTCTCTCCCTCCATCCCTCTCTACTTTATCTGCCTCTTTGTTTCCTGTCCTGCAGTTTTGCCAATTAGTCATGGTTGACGACACAGCCTACGAAAGGTGAGACAGGGTCCTTGGGTCGGGACCAAGACTAGAGACTGAAGATATGGGTGTGGTAGCTCCGCCCCCTGGTGGCCGTCACGCTGCAAGTGTTTACGTTTTGTCTCTCAAAAGATGTCCGACGAATGGTACCGACACTTTGCTCCGCTGGACATTTAACATTTTCACTGAATGAAATAAATCTGAAATCTCGGTCGGATTTGGGGGGGGCGCACCACAGGGGGGGGGCGGCTCTAACCGCAGATGGGTGTGGCTTATTATCAGACTCTCATGCATCATCTGGTGGATTCAGTGTAAAGAATCCGGCTCCGGGTTTAGTCCAAGACCAGAGTTTGGCCAAAACACACGTTTGATCTTTTAAGACGACGGAGAAGGATGAAGTTCAACTTCCTGTTCCAGGTCATTCAGGAGCTCAATTTGGACTTGGAAGTGGCGTTGCAACAGGGCGGCCTCCGCAGAACAGAATGTGGCCGCGAAACTCACGAAAAACCCGAAAGTTCCTCTCTAGAGCCAGCGTCTGGTTTGTCCGTTCTGGGCTACTGTAGAAACATGGTGGTGCAACATGGCGGCCTCCCTATGGAGAACAAAAAGCCTCATTCTACGGTAACAAAAACACAACGATTCTTATTTTCCTGGGATTATACACTGATTAAAACATACTTAAATATTGAATACGAATATGAACATGATGTATATTCCTTATCTGCCAAATTCTACACACTGCACCTTTAAGACTCCTGAGCCACGCCCTCGTTTGATATCCTGCCTGTTTTTTGATTCCCTTCTATGATCCTATGACATCACGCGTCTCCAAATCACTTCTAATCTCGGCGTCGTCGGCAGAACAAAACCACGACTCGCGTCTCCCGGTGCTGAACAACCTCCTCCTCCTCCTCCTCCTCCTCGTTCTCCTCCTCTTCCTCCTCCTCGTTCTCCTCCTCCTCCTCCTGCTTCTCCTCCTCCTCCCCCCTCCTCCTCCTCTATTCTGTTGCTCCTGGTTCTCCCCTGAAGGAGCTCTCAGAGGGACACTGCTGGCTTCCCAGGCTTTCACTTTGAGAACCACTTAGCTCAGACGGGGGGAGGGGGGTGACTGGATAACTGGATAACTGGATAACTGGATAACTGGCAACCGCCCTCCAGACGGTGCCACGCTTGCTCTGTGCCAGCGATGCTGCGTTCTGAGCGCCATCATGTCGTCCGCCATCATGTCGTCCGCCATCATGTCGTCCGCCATCATGTCGTCCGCCATCATGTCGTCCGCCATCACATCATCTTACGTGTTCAGGAGGCGGCAGAACCTTCTGGCGCGTCAAATTTTTCACATTTTTTCCGAATGACAGATTGATACGATAGTTGCTCGGTCGCCTGGTCGCTCGATTTTACTTGGTTGCCTGGTTGCTCGGTTTGGTCAGTTGTTCGGTTGACTGGTCGCACGTTTGCTTGGTTGCCTGGTTGCTCGGTGCACCCAAACGATGGCCCAGATGGAGGCAGGA
>NC_137199.1:31412228-31414728 GCF_960531495.2 Zeus faber
TCCCTCCTTCCTGCCTTCCCTCCTTTCCTTCCTTCCTTCCTTCCTTCCTTCCTTTCTTCCTTTCTTCCTCCCTCCTTTCCTTCCTTCCTCCATCCCTTCCTTCCTTCCTTCCTTCCTACAATTCATATTCAATAACAATAAACTGAAACAGACAGATTAAAGCAATAAAAGCAGAAAGCTCGTCCCATGTTCCCATCCCTCCTCCATCCTCTCTGCCTCCACGCCTCCTGCAGCTCTGAGATATTCCAGGATCATTCTGGAAATCTTTCCAGGATCATCCTGGAAATCTTTTCAGGATCCCCCTGGAAATCTTTCCAGGATTATCCTGGAATATTCAGGGTTCAGTGCAGCAGCTGAATGAGCCTTTTGTTTCCAGTGTTTAAAGCTTCACTCACTGAGTTTTACTCGGTTTGCACCAGAGTGGAGCCGCGATGGAAAAGGGGATTTCTGAAAAGCTCCAGTTTGTTTATAGAAGGAGATACTTTAGTATGAGTGTGTGTGTGTTTGTGTGTGTGTGTGTGTGTGTGTGTGTGTGGGTCTGTGTGTGTGTGTGTGTGTGTGTGTGTGTGTGTGTGTGTGTGTGTCTGTATGGGGGGAGGGGTGTGACGGTGTGTGTGTGTGTGTGCGTGTGTGTGTTATTTTACTACACTTGTAAGGACCAGTCTCCGAATTGACAATTTGTTGGTTTAGAAGTGCACCAAAAACATGGGTCTTCACTCTGTGTGTGTGTGTGTGTGTGTGTGTGTGTGTGTGCGTGTGTGTATTTTTTTGTGTAGATTCTTTATGATCCTAAACCACAGTATTATTGGGTAATTGGATCCTTTTGAACATTGCAATTTGACTTAATGAATATAAATATAATTATCCTTGTGTTTGCTTCCATGTTACATTGAGTAAAACAATGTTTTCAGGTTTGCACCTTGAAATAAATATTTTAAATGACATTTAAAGCACAGTCGTCTTATGCTTCAAACATGTCAATAATTGTCATTGACAATGTCATTTTGAGGAAAAGAAACATCTGCAGAAACCTCTACTCTACCCTAACTTTATACTACCTCTACTTTACCTGTACTGTACCTGCAATATACTGTACCTGAAATTTACCTGTACTGTACCTTTACTGTACCTGTAATGTACTGTACCTTAAATGCACCTGTACTGTACCTGAAATGTACCTGTACTGTACCTTTACTGTACCTGTAATGTACCTGTACTATACCTGTACCTGTACTGTACCTGTAATGTACATGTACTGTACCTGTATTGTACCTGTACTTTACCCGTATTGTACCTGTACTTTACTATACTTCACCTGTACTGTACCCGTATTGTACCTGTAATGTACATGTACTGTACTTTACTTGTAATGTACATGTACTGTCCCTGCACTTTACTGCACTTGACCTGTATTGTACCTGTACTGTATCTGTATAGTACCTGTACTGTACTTTACCTGTATTGTACCTGTACTGTACTTTACCTGTATTGTACCTGTACTGTACTTTACTTGTAATGTACCTGTACTGTACTGTACCTGTATTGTACCTGTACTGTACCTGTATTGTTCCTGTACTTTACTTTACCTGTATTGTACCTGTACTGTACTTTACCTGTACTGTACCTGTATTGTACCTCTATCGTACCTGTATTGTACCTGTACTTAACTCTAGTTTACCTGTAATGAACCTGTACTGTACCTATAAGTTACTGTACTTTACCTGTACTGTACCTGTATTGTACCTGTATTGTACATGTACTTAACTCTAGTTTACCTGTAATGAACCTGTACTGTACCTATAAGTTACTGTACTTTACCTGTATTGTACCTGTCCTGTACCTGTATTGTTCCTGTACTTTACTTTACCTGTATTGTACCTGTACTGTACTTTACCAGTAATGTACCTGTACTGTACTTTACCTGTAATGTACATGTACTGTACCTGTACTTTACCTGTATTGTACCTCAATTGTACCTGTATTGTACCTGTACTGTACCTATACTTTACTCTAGTTTACCTGTATTGGACCTGTACTGTACCTGTACTTTACACACTGTATATAATTCATTATTATATTTATCACTTTCTTTCCATAGGCACGTATGTCACGTTTATGATCGAGTCCTTGTTGAGACGTCAGCGGTGACAGCGCCCCCGGTGGCTGGGAGGTGCCCTGCGTCCTACCTGTAGACGGTGGTGGGCGGGTAGGTGGCCATGGCGTAGATCAGCCTGATGTGCCCCTGGTAGAGCTCCAGCGCCAGCGGGTCGCTGTCCTCTTTGTACAGTAGGACGCCGTTGTCTTTATCCGTGGCCACCTGCAGAAGACAGGAGGAGAAAGGAGGATTAGAGGGAAAGAGGTGAAGACAGCGTGGGAGAGAAGGGCTGTCACCACATTTTATTTGCCGATTATCTGTCTTTTATTTAATTTCCATTACCAATATAAGTGTATCTTTTATGTTTTTATGCCCCTATCAGAGTATAAACCTGCAATACTACTA
>NC_137199.1:31419728-31421776 GCF_960531495.2 Zeus faber
ACATCTGCGCCTCCCTCCCCCGCACCTTGGACCCGTTGCAGTTCGCGTACCGGCAGAACAGATCCACGGATGACGCGGTCTCCCAGGTACTGCACACCACGCTCACGCACCTGGATGGCCAGAAGGGGGCCTATGTGAGAATGCTGTTCATCGATTATAGTTCAGCTTTCAACACCATAGTTCCCACCAGACTGGCTGTCAAGCTGATGGAGCTAGGATTGAATGGTCCGCTGTGCACCTGGATCCTGGACTTCCTCACAGGCCGCCCCCAGGTGGTCAAGGTGGGGAAGTACATGTCAAGCTCCCTCACCCTGAACACAGGATCCCCCCAGGGCTGCGTCCTCAGCCCCCTACTGTACTCCCTGTACACACATGACTGTGTGGCCAGGTCCAGCTCCAACACCATCATCAAGGTTGCTGACGACACCGTGGTCGTGGGCCTGATCCCGACTGCGATGAGAAGGCCTACCGCGAGGAGGTGGCTGACCTGTCACTCTGGTGCCAGGACAACAGCCTCCACCTGAACGTCAGCAAAACCAAGGAGCTGATTGTGGACTTTAGGCGTGGATCACAATCGAGGACGCACGCGCCCTTGTGGATTAATGGGACTTCTGTCGATAGGGTGAGCAGCTTCAGATATCTGGGAGTCCACATCACAGAGGACTTAACATGGACTGTTCACACAGACACTCTGGTGAGAAAGGCGAGGCAGCGTCTCTACCACCTCAGGCAGCTGAGGAAATTCCGGGTCTCGGTGAGGATCCTCAAGTCCTTCTACTCTGGAGCAGTGGAGAGCATCCTGACAGGCAACATCACTGCCTGGTTTGGGAACTGTACTGCCCAGGACAGGCGGGCCCTGCAGAGGGTGGTGCGTTCAGCTGAACGTATCACTGGAACTACCCTCCCCCCCTTGCAGGAGTTATACACCAGGAGGTGTAGTAGCAGAGCTGCAGGATCATGAAGGATCCTCATCACCCCAAAAACGGACTGTTTCAGCTGCTGCGTCAGGCAAGCGCCTCCGCAGTCACGCAGCGAGAACAGAGAGACTGAGACGGAGTTTCTTCCCTCAAGCCATCAGAACTGTCAACGCTGACCTCACCAGGGGTCCTAACTGAGCCATGCACTAGGCTCCACTACCTACTGTACTGTATGTAGCATACTGTACCGCATACTGTATCACTGTTCAGGGTTGTTCGTGATGCCGTATTGCTGCGCCGTACTGTTGTATACTGTGCTGTATTATCCCAAACACTACCTCACACTATTCACATTCACACGCCACTTTAATTCACATGCCACTTTAAATGCACATATCTGTATATACATAGCCATATTCCTTCAACCTATTCCATTTTATTTCAATTTATTTTTATTGTATTTTATTCTATATATTTTTATCTTATTCTATAAGTATTCCACTTACTGTATTACGTTTTAGGAGTCAGTTAGTCGGTCTATTAGAAAGGAATTTTCTACTTTTTATTTTATTTTATTTTTTTTCCTAGGACATATAGTGTGCTATCACCGGGTGCGTTGCATTACATTTCACTGCATATATGTATGGAAGTATGTATATGTATGTGACAAATAAAAAATCTTGAATCTTGAATCTTGAATCTTGAATCAATTAAAGTGGTTCTTACTCTTCAACCTCCACTTTCTGTTCGTTCCCAAACAGGAAAACAGCACAGACCCCCAGGGTGTGAGTGTGTGAGTGTGAGAGTGTGTGTGTGAGAGTGTGTGTGTGTGTGTGTGAGTGTGTGCGTGTGTGTGTGAGAGTGTGTGTGTGTGTGTGTGTGTGAGTGTGTGTGTGTGTGTGAGAGTGTGTGTGTGTGTGTGTGTGTGTGTGTGTGTGTGTGTGTGTGTGAGTGTGTGCGTGTGAGCGTATGTGTGTGACAGTGTGTGTGTGTGTGTGTGTGTGTGTGAGTGTGTGAGTGTGTGTGTGTGAGCGTATGTGTGTGAGAGTGTGTGTGTGTGTGCGTGAGTGTGTGTGTGTGTGAGTGTGCATGTGTGTGTGTGTGTGTGTGAGTGTGTGAGTATGTGTGTGT
>NC_137199.1:31421976-31426976 GCF_960531495.2 Zeus faber
GAAGTTAATGATGAAGTCACAGCGCAATGTCTATAGAATAAGACATCATGGCTGTTTACATGGGCTCCCTATAAGCCTCCATATCTCGATGCATTCAGACTGACACCGGGTTCAAACCCCCCCGGAAAATGATGGATTTTAGGGCGGTGCGTCACAGGAAGAGCATCAACCCATGAGCAGCCGTTAGTGGAGAAGGTGGAGGGTGGAGCAACCTCCTCCAGGTAGATCATAAACCTTGACTATAAGAAGGACTCATTGAAATGGGTGGAGGAATGTCCAGGTCATGGTGCTTTTGATCCAGAAACAGCGCAGCTTCCTGTTTACTGCAGTTTGTTTACAGGTCAGTGTCGCCCGTTCCAATATGGCGGCGACGTGGACGTACGGCAGCGACGAGCCCAAGCCTCAACGCAGCGTCTGTGTTTATATGTCTATGATTGTTCAACCACAAGAAATGAAATTCAACTAAAACTGGGAGGATTTCAAAGTGACTCTTCAGTCAACGTGCTCCTTTCTTCTCTTATTTCAAAGTGTGTCATTTAGGTGAGTAATCTGATGATCCTGCAGCTATTTATTATTATTATTATTATTATTATTATTATTATTATTATTATTTATTATACTAATTATACAATTATACTTCTACTACTACTACTACTACTATTATTATTATTATTATAATTATTATTATTATTGTAATTATTTATTATACTAATTATACTTCTACTACTACTTTTATTATTATTATTATTATTATTATTATTATTATTATTATTACTATTATTATTATTATTATTATTATTATTATTAATATAATAATAATAGTAGTACTACTACTACTAATAATAATAATAATAATAATAATAATAAAGTAATTATACTACTACTTCTAATAATAATAATATAACACGATTTTTGAATATTTTCACAAACTAATATTTAGTTTAGTCTAATACATTTAGTTTGTGAATAAATTTGATCTTGTTGATCTCAACCAGACCTGATTAAACACATTGAACTGAATGAAATCAAAATGTTTATTGATGTGATGAAGATGCTTCTCAGAACAATCAGCTGATGTTTGATGACATCACGCTGTTCAGTGAATTTCCCGGAGGATGACCCAGGCTATCCACCCCTCCACCCCTCCACCCCTTCAACCCTCCATCCCTCTACCCTTCCATCCCTCCACCCCTCCTTCCCCCCATTCCTCCATCCCTCAATCCATCTCCCTCCATCTCTCCATCCCTCCAGTCTGCCATATCTCCATCCCTCCCTCCATTGATTGCACTATCTCTCCATTTCTCCATCTCTCTCAGGGGCAGACAGAAAAACAGACAAAATCAATAAGAGCCAATCACAAGCAGACAGACACTGCCCCCCCGCTTCCTCCACTCCACAAAATGTCATTCAGTTAAACAATGGTCTTTTTCTCTCCCTCCCTCCCTCCTGCTTCCCTTTCCTCCTCTTTCTTCCTTCCCTCCTTCCTGCCTTCCCTCCTTTCCTTCCTTCCTTCCTTCCTTCCTTCCTTTCTTCCTTTCTTCCTCCCTCCTTTCCTTCCTTCCTCCATCCCTTCCTTCCTTCCTTCCTTCCTACAATTCATATTCAATAACAATAAACTGAAACAGACAGATTAAAGCAATAAAAGCAGAAAGCTCGTCCCATGTTCCCATCCCTCCTCCATCCTCTCTGCCTCCACGCCTCCTGCAGCTCTGAGATATTCCAGGATCATTCTGGAAATCTTTCCAGGATCATCCTGGAAATCTTTTCAGGATCCCCCTGGAAATCTTTCCAGGATTATCCTGGAATATTCAGGGTTCAGTGCAGCAGCTGAATGAGCCTTTTGTTTCCAGTGTTTAAAGCTTCACTCACTGAGTTTTACTCGGTTTGCACCAGAGTGGAGCCGCGATGGAAAAGGGGATTTCTGAAAAGCTCCAGTTTGTTTATAGAAGGAGATACTTTAGTATGAGTGTGTGTGTGTTTGTGTGTGTGTGTGTGTGTGTGTGTGTGTGTGTGTGTGTGGGTCTGTGTGTGTGTGTGTGTGTGTGTGTGTGTGTGTGTGTGTGTGTGTCTGTGTGGGGGGAGGGGTGTGACGGTGTGTGTGTGTGTGTGCGTGTGTGTGTTATTTTACTACACTTGTAAGGACCAGTCTCCGAATTGACAATTTGTTGGTTTAGAAGTGCACCAAAAACATGGGTCTTCACTCTGTGTGTGTGTGTGTGTGTGTGTGTGTGTGTGCGTGTGTGTATTTTTTTGTGTAGATTCTTTATGATCCTAAACCACAGTATTATTGGGTAATTGGATCCTTTTGAACATTGCAATTTGACTTAATGAATATAAATATAATTATCCTTGTGTTTGCTTCCATGTTACATTGAGTAAAACAATGTTTTCAGGTTTGCACCTTGAAATAAATATTTTAAATGCCATTTAAAGCACAGTCGTCTTATGCTTCAAACATGTCAATAATTGTCATTGGCAATGTCATTTTGAGGAAAAGAAACATCTGCAGAAACCTCTACTCTACCCTAACTTTATACTACCTCTACTTTACCTGTACTGTACCTGCAATATACTGTACCTGAAATTTACCTGTACTGTACCTGTACTGTACCTTTACTGTACCTGTAATGTACTGTACCTTAAATGCACCTGTACTGTACCTGAAATGTACCTGTACTGTACCTTTACTGTACCTGTAATGTACCTGTACTATACCTGTACCTGTACTGTACCTGTAATGTACATGTACTGTACCTGTATTGTACCTGTACTTTACCCGTATTGTACCTGTACTTTACTATACTTCACCTGTACTGTACCCGTATTGTACCTGTAATGTACATGTACTGTACTTTACTTGTAATGTACATGTACTGTCCCTGCACTTTACTGCACTTGACCTGTATTGTACCTGTACTGTATCTGTATAGTACCTGTACTGTACTTTACCTGTATTGTACCTGTACTGTACTTTACCTGTATTGTACCTGTACTGTACTTTACTTGTAATGTACCTGTACTGTACTGTACCTGTATTGTACCTGTACTGTACCTGTATTGTTCCTGTACTTTACTTTACCTGTATTGTACCTGTACTGTACTTTACCTGTACTGTACCTGTATTGTACCTCTATCGTACCTGTATTGTACCTGTACTTAACTCTAGTTTACCTGTAATGAACCTGTACTGTACCTATAAGTTACTGTACTTTACCTGTACTGTACCTGTATTGTACCTGTATTGTACCTGTATTGTACATGTACTTAACTCTAGTTTACCTGTAATGAACCTGTACTGTACCTATAAGTTACTGTACTTTACCTGTATTGTACCTGTCCTGTACCTGTATTGTTCCTGTACTTTACTTTACCTGTATTGTACCTGTACTGTACTTTACCAGTAATGTACCTGTACTGTACTTTACCTGTAATGTACATGTACTGTACCTGTACTTTACCTGTATTGTACCTCAATTGTACCTGTATTGTACCTGTACTGTACCTATACTTTACTCTAGTTTACCTGTATTGGACCTGTACTGTACCTGTACTTTACACACTGTATATAATTCATTATTATATTTATCACTTTCTTTCCATAGGCACGTATGTCACGTTTATGATCGAGTCCTTGTTGAGACGTCAGCGGTGACAGCGCCCCCGGTGGCTGGGAGGTGCCCTGCGTCCTACCTGTAGACGGTGGTGGGCGGGTAGGTGGCCATGGCGTAGATCAGCCTGATGTGTCCCTGGTAGAGCTCCAGCGCCAGCGGGTCGCTGTCCTCTTTGTACAGTAGGACGCCGTTGTCTTTATCCGTGGCCACCTGCAGAAGACAGGAGGAGAAAGGAGGATTAGAGGGAAAGAGGTGAAGACAGCGTGGGAGAGAAGGGCTGTCACCACATTTTATTTGCCGATTATCTGTCTTTTATTTAATTTCCATTACCAATATAAGTGTATCTTTTATGTTTTTATGCCCCTATCAGAGTATAAACCTGCAATACTACTACTACTACTACTACTACTACTACTACTACTGCTGCTACTACTACTACTACTACTCATAATAATAATAATAATAATAATAATAATAATAATAATATATAATAATAATAATAATAATAATAATACACACATAGCTTTGGAAAAAATACATGGATATTGGAACATAAACAATTATTACAATTAATTGGTTAATTTGCCTCAGCCGAATGGATCAAAACCCTCGATTTATTACGATATTTCTAACACTGTCTCAAATTTTGGTGGGAAAATGCAAAGTATGATGTCATGAAACGTGAATGAAATGAAATAAATATATATATATATTTACAAAATATATATATATTTTACAAAATGGCTGCAATCACCTCAAATAATTACAATAATTAATACGCATAATAATTATGACAATTCTAGCCCAAAGTGGAGCTGCACGGATCCACTTGTTTCAGTTCCGATCCAATACATATGCACAGATACCGATATACTGATTCCGATACCAGAGCTGGAGGAGAAAGTAGTAGGTGGAGTAGGAAAAAAAAAGTTGTACTCCAGGTAGATCATAAACCTTGACTATAAGAAGGACTCATTGAAATGGGTGGAGGAATGTCCAGGTCATGGTGCTTTTGATCCAGAAACAGCGCAGCTTCCTGTTTACTGCAGTTTGTTTACAGGCCAGTGTCGCCCGTTCCAATATGGCGGCGACGTGGACGTACGGCAGCGACGAGCCCAAGTGGTCAGTGTGGTGCACACAAGGGGGCGGGGCCACTTGGGCGGAACAAGGATTTTCAGCAAATGCAATCATGGAAGAGCTTGTTGCGACAAAGGATACAAAATCCCAGAATATGGGATTATTTCGCTTTAAAACCGGACGCAACCGCCAAGCTAAAGGAGGTTTCTGTGTCGTTTTTAATCCTCATCCGGTGATGGGTTTTCAGTTCGGCCCTGCACAAATGGAACTACAACTCCCAGAAGCTCTATGGTGGCGCATGTTGTATAGGTC
>NC_137199.1:31429476-31449476 GCF_960531495.2 Zeus faber
AACAACTACAACAACAAAAATGGAGTCGCTGTTCCACGAGCCGGCCCACGGAGGAAGCACCGAGGTAAACGAGGCGGCATTCGGGTCAGAATGAGGACGCAACCTTACCGTCCACCTCTGCCAAGCATCCTTCTTGCTAACGTCCAGTCCCTGGAGAACAAGATGGATGAACTTCGAGCGAGGATTCAATTCCAGCGAGACACGAGGAACTGTTGCGTCCTCTGCCTGACGGAAACATGGCTGACCCCACTGGTGCCGGATGAAGCCATACGTCCAGCCGAGGCCTTCTCCGTGTTCCGCGGCGACAGAACGGGAGAGTCGGGGAAATCCAAAGGTGGAGGCGTCTGCCTAATGGTAAACAACCGCTGGTGTAACGCCAACAACACCAAATTCCTCTCCCACTCCTGCTCGCCGAACCTGGAACAGCTGACCATACTATGCCGTCCATTTTATCTCCCCCGGGAATTCAGCACGGTCATCATTACAGCCGTTTATATCCCACCGCAAGTGGACACCCACGCAGCTCTGTCGGTTCTGTACGATGTGTTGTGCGGATTTCAGAACAGACATCCCGACGCGGCTGTGGTGGTGACTGGGGACTTTAACAGGGCCAACCTTAAAAAAGTTCTGCCGAATTTCCACCAACACATCACGTGTGCCACCAGGAGAGACAGAACTCTGGACCATTGTTACACTCCTTACAAGAACGGATACAAGCCCGTGTCGCTCCCTGCTTTCGGGAAATCAGATCACGCCGCGATCTCGCTGCTTCCTGTTTACAGGCCTCTGATCGCGCGGGATCTGGTGATGACGAGGGAAGTGAAGCGGTGGACGGACCAATCGGAGGCTGCGCTTCAGGACGCTCTGACTGACGTAGACTGGGACATGTTCCAAACAAGTTCAAGTGACGTCAGCGAGTTTACGGAGGTTGTAGTAAGTTTTGTGGCTACGCTCGCGGATGAAATCGTTCCCACGGTGAAAGTTCGGATATTTCCAAACCAGAAACCATGGGTTGATAAATCCATCCGCTGCGCTCTGAATGCGCGCACGGCCGCTTACAACGACGGACTTGTATCTGGTAACATGGACAATTACAAAGCGGCGTCGTACAATCTGCGGAGGGCGGTGAGGGACGCCAAACGGACGTACAGAGACACCGTGGAGCTGCAGATGGAGCGGGGGGACACAAGACGCTTGTGGGAGGGGCTGCGAACAATAACAAACTACAAGAGCAGCTCCTCCCCAGCCACGAGTGTGGACGCCTCCCTGGCCAACCAACTGAACTCCTTTTATGCGCGGTTCGAGTCTGGCAGCAGCACCGCTAGCTCGCCGGCTAATTGGAGCTACACCGCTGGGGATGAGCGCGCACTCTCAGTGTCCGTGCACGAGGTCAGGAAGGCTCTGATGCGGGTGAACACCAGGAAAGCTGCGGGCCCAGATGGCATATCTGGACGAGTACTGAAGACCTGTGCTAACCAGCTATCTCCGGTGTTCACCACAATATTCAACATCTCCCTGGCTGAATCAGGGGTCCCATCCTGCTTCAAGAGGTCCACCGTCGTTCCTGTCCCGAAGATGGCCTCTCCAACCTGCCTGAATGACTACCGTCCGGTGGCCCTCACCTCGGTGGTCATGAAGTGTTTCGAGAGGCTGATTAAGGATTACATCTGCGCCTCCCTCCCCCGCACCTTGGACCCGTTGCAGTTTGCGTACCGGCAGAACAGATCCACGGATGACGCGGTCTCCCAGGTACTGCACACCACGCTCACGCACCTGGATGGCCACAAGGGGGCCTATGTGAGAATGCTGTTCATCGATTATAGTTCAGCTTTCAACACCATAGTTCCCACCAGACTGGCTGTCAAGCTGATGGAGCTAGGATTGAATGGTCCGCTGTGCACCTGGATCCTGGACTTCCTCACAGGCTGCCCCCAGGTGGTCAAGGTGGGGAAGTACATGTCAAGCTCCCTCACCCTCAACACAGGATCCCCCCAGGGCTGCGTCCTCAGCCCCCTACTGTACTCCCTGTACACACACGACTGTGTGGCCAGGTCCAGCTCCAACACCATCATCAAGTTTGCTGACGACACCGTGGTCGTGGGCCTGATCCCGACTGCGATGAGAAGGCCTACCGCGAGGAGGTGGCTGACCTGTCACTCTGGTGCCAGGACAACAGCCTCCACCTGAACGTCAGCAAAACCAAGGAGCTGATTGTGGACTTTAGGCGTGGATCACAATCGAGGACGCACGCGCCCTTGTGGATTAATGGGACTTCTGTCGATAGGGTGAGCAGCTTCAGATATCTGGGAGTCCACATCACAGAGGACTTAACATGGACTGTTCACACAGACACTCTGGTGAGAAAGGCGAGGCAGCGTCTCTACCACCTCAGGCAGCTGAGGAAATTCCGGGTCTCGGTGAGGATCCTCAAGTCCTTCTACTCTGGAGCAGTGGAGAGCATCCTGACAGGCAACATCACTGCCTGGTTTGGGAACTGTACTGCCCAGGACAGGCGGGCCCTGCAGAGGGTGGTGCGTTCAGCTGAACGTATCACTGGAACTACCCTCCCCCCCTTGCAGGAGCTATACACCAGGAGGTGTAGTAGCAGAGCTGCAGGATCATGAAGGATCCTCATCACCCCAACAACGGACTGTTTCAGCTGCTGCGTCAGGCAAGCGCCTCCGCAGTCACACAGCGAGAACAGAGAGACTGAGACGGAGTTTCTTCCCTCAAGCCATTAGAACTGTCAACGCTGACCTCACCAGGGGTCCTAACTGAGCCATGCACTAGGCTCCACTACCTACTGTACTGTACGTAGCATACTGTACCGCATACTGTGTCACTGTTCAGGGTTGTTCGTGATGCCGTATTGCTGCGCCGTACTGTTGTATACTGTGCTGTATTATCCCAAACACTACCTCACACTATTCACATTCACACGCCACTTTAATTCACATGCCACTTTAAATGCACATATCTGTATATACATAGGCATATTCCTTCTATCTATTCCATTTTATTTCAATTTATTTTTTATTGTATTTTATTCTATATATTTTTTATCTTATTCTATAAGTATTCCACTTACTGTATTACGTTTTAGGAGTCAGTTAGTCGGTCTATTAGAAAGGAATTTTCTACTTTTTATTTTATTTTATTTTAGTACTTTTTCCTAGGACTTCTTGTGTGCTATCACCGGGTGCGTTGCATTACATTTCACTGCATATATGTATGGAAGTATGTATATGTATGTGACAAATAAAAATCTTGAATCTTGAATCTTGAATCTTGAATCAATTAAAGTGGTTCTTACTCTTCAACCTCCACTTTCTGTTCGTTCCCAAACAGGAAAACAGCACAGACCCCCAGGGTGTGAGTGTGTGAGTGTGAGAGTGTGTGTGTGAGAGTGTGTGTGTGTGTGTGTGAGTGTGTGCGTGTGTGTGTGAGAGTGTGTGTGTGTGTGTGTGTGTGTGTGAGTGTGTGTGTGTGTGTGTGTGTGTGTGAGAGTGTGTGTGTGTGTGTGTGTGTGTGTGTGTGTGTGTGTGTGTGTGAGTGTGTGCGTGTGAGCGTATGTGTGTGACAGTGTGTGTGTGTGTGTGTGTGTGAGTGTGTGAGTGTGTGAGTGTGTGTGTGTGAGCGTATGTGTGTGACAGTGTGTGTGTGTGTGTGTGTGTGTGAGCGTATGTGTGTGAGAGAGTGTGTGTGTGTGTGTGTGAGTGTGAGTGTGTGTGTGTGTGTGTGTGTGTGTGTGTGTGTGTGTGTGTGAGTGTGCATGTGTGTGTGTGTGTGTGTGAGTGTGTGTGTGTGAGCGTATGTGTGTGACAGTGTGTGTGTGTGTGTGTGAGTGTGTGAGTGTGTGAGTGTGTGTGTGTGAGCGTATGTGTGTGAGAGAGTGTGTGTGTGTGTGTGTGTGAGTGTGTGTGTGTGTGTGTGTGTGTGTGTGTGTGTGTGTGTGAGTGTGTGTGTGTGTGTGTGTGAGTGTGTGAGTATGTGTGTGTGTGTGTGAGTGAGAGAGAGTGTGTGCATGGTTCTGAAATGGTAGAGTACTTTAGTTAGTGCTTTTTCATGTGTGTTTCTATGTTTGTGTGTGTGTGTGTGTGTCTCTCGCTCTGTGTGTGTGTGTTTCTATGTTTGAGTGTGTCTGTTAATATGTGTGTGTACTCTCTCTCTATGTTTGTGTGTGTTTCTATGTTTGTGTGTGTGTTTCTATGTGTGTGTGTGTGTGTTTATATGTGTGTGTGTGCGTGTGTCTCTCTCTCTATGTGTGTGTGTTTCTATGTTTGTGTGTGTGTTTCTATGTGTGTGTGTGTGTGTTTATATGTGTGTGTGTGCGTGTGTCTCTCTCTCTATGTGTGTGTGTTTCTATGTGTGTGTGTTTGCTTCCTCTGTTTTCCCAAATCCAGTTCTCCTGCTTCACCACATTCCTGTGCTCCAGGTGTTAAACTGTGACTTTTACAGTCAGACTCCTTCTGACGACTTTACCTCGAGTTTGAGGTACCACTTGCTCGTCAGGGTGTTTTTTAAGGATAACTGGTATTTTTCAAGCTAAACTATTATTATTTCACCCTAAATATTATGTTTATGACTATTTGGAGTCAATCCAAGTGATTGGCATCAGAATCTTTTACATTGATCCAGAATTGGGGCAATCATGGCCACATTGTTTGGCGCCCCCCCCCCCCCCCCCCATCTTGTAAAAGATGGCGATGCTAATCCTTTGGGTTGACTCCAAGTGAAGGACAAATGAGGTTTCGGTAAAAAAATAGAGTTTTCCTTTGAGGACTTGATGGTGCAACACACGGGCTGCCACGCCCACCGGCTGATTTCATGTTATCAAACGTGAAAACATCCAAACCAGCAGCATGCCAGTTCTCAGAGGGCTCCGCAAACATCCATCCAACCTGTAAGGAGATGTGCGCCGAGGGGCGGAGCTTGGTGCCGGGAAGCTCCACGTACGCGTCCCGACCCAGGAAGTGGACGGTGGCCATCTTTTGACACTTGTTGCCGTAGAAACCCGGGAGACACTTGCAGGCTGGTTCCGCGGCGACCACGATGCACTGGGCTCCGTTCTGGCAGTCGGACTGGTCGCAGGGGCTGGTCTGCAGCAGGATCATGGGTGGAGGGTTCTCGCAGAACAGACCGCTGGGGGAGGTGGAGACAGCGCTGATTAACACCAGATGTTCACAGGTTTGGGCGCTGAAGCCGCTTTACACCGTTTTCATGCGTTTTCCATATTACGAAAGCTTAAATGTTGAAGAACCCACTCAACATAACAAACAACAGTTTTAGGATCCAAATACTCATAGTCTGTCACCAAAGTAAGCCGGCGTCCAGGTCTGGTCTCTGCGTCCCGGTCTGGGGCGTGTTGTGTGGGCGGGGTTTGGTTTGAAACTCCTCCCGTAAACAGAAGGCAACACAACGTCATTGTGGACGGACGCTGTGGGGGTGCGGTTGGGGGCGGAGTTAATGGCTATTGTTCCCGCCCATTACCTGCCTCTGAAGTGTGGAAGAGTTCAGGATCTTGGAGGAGTTTAGGTCTTACCAACATTCAAATAAGCATATCTTCAGATTTCAATGTATGACACTGTCATTTGAAAGCTTACAACCTGCACTTTCATCACGACCTTGACCGTGACCTGCTGAACACCCAACACACCGGCCGCTGTCACGTATTGTGATTCCATCTGTTGCTATGGCAATAAAATGCTTTATTTGTACCCTGAATAAAAGGTTTTTTATTTTATTTTTTTGCATTTTTGCTGCATTGTTTAATGTCGCGCTACGCTGCTGCAAACCTAGAACACTGAACTGAACTCAGCACAGAAGTCAGGTGGGAACTTTTTGAGTTCAGGGAAAAGTTGCGGGAAGAGCCTTTGTTTGACTTGCTCTCTGCTCCTACATCGACACGTCCTACATTCAGCTCCTCTTCAGTTAGACGGGCCTCACCCTCCCAGGGAGCACTGTGTTTTTGTTTTCCTACAAAATGTGAAACACAAATGAGGAAAACCTAAAGGTAAAAATTCAAATGAAGAGATATTACAATTTGGGCGCGGTGCAGTGTGAACAGCTCCTTCTCAACCTCAACCTCAACCTCCACCTCAACCTCCACTTCCACTTCCACTTCCACTTCCACTTCCACTTCCACTTCCCATTCCACTCCCGCTCTGGTTGTCTTGTCATTTCCGCTCGCCGTGATCATCCATCTGACCGAGCGACTCGCATCATCTCTGTTTCTCTCAGATCTCGCTCTGTGGTTCACTCCCTTGACACTCTACATCCCATAAAGCCAGGCGGTGCCACCGTCGTCAGCATGGTCGCCAAGGATGTGGGCTCCGGACACCATGGTTCCGAGGGGCCGGGGGCGCCGGGGGTGCCGGCGCGCGCCTCCTGGGGTCTGTGACGCCGACCTCCGGCGTGAAAAGCTTTGCCTGTAGAGGTTCTAAGGAGCTGTGGTGGAGCGGCCGGCGCTACGTCACAGGAAAACCAGATGTTTGTAACAGCTGTGCAGAGGTGCTGAAGGGCGGCTCGTTCTGTGCTGGTAGCGTGTCATGTCACTTAAACACTTTGGTTTGGACACTGAGGATGATCTAATGCAACCACACATGTCGAAAGATTCACACAGTACCCCCCCCCCCCCCCCCCCCACCCCCCACCCCCTGTCTGTGGTGATGAATCTGTCTGTCTGTCTCTCTGTCTCTCCCTCATCAACAGGCCAAGCCAACAGCTCCAGCTATAATTAACCACATGGAGCTACATCTGCTGAGCGCGCACGCACATACACACACACACACACACACACACACACACACACACACACACACACACACACACACACACACACACACACACACACACACACACACACACACACACACACGCAGGGTCTAGACAGTCAAGTGTTTGATAATGAAGCTCCATCTGTAACTCTTCCCAGTCAGACAGTCTAGCCCATCCCCTGTGTGTGTGTGTGTGTGTGCTCGCGCGTACGTTTTGGGGAAATTCGTATGCATGACTGATTGAATTTGTGGTTATTTGTCTTTGTTCCCAGAGCAAAGTGTGAGCGTATCAGAGGTTCTGTTTGTTTTGACTTGTGTTCAATCAATCCCGTTTAGCGTACGCGTCGGTGTTCTGTGTGTGTGTGTGTGTGTGTGTGTGTGTGTGTGTGTGTGTGTGTGTGTGTGTGTGTGTGTGTGTGTGTTCTCACCTGAAGCCCTTCTTGCACACACAGGTGTAGCCGTTGACAGCGTCCACGCACTCGGCGGCGTGCTGGCACTTGTTCTCCAGACAGTCGTTGAAGTCCTGCTCACAGTGCTGGCCCACGAAGCCCGGCAGACACTCACACCTGCAGGGGGAGCGGGAGCGGCCATGAGGGGGCGGCGTGGAGCGGCGGCGTGGAGCGGCCATGAGGGGGCGGCGTGGAGCGGCGGCGTGGAGCGGCCATGAGGGGGCGGCGTGGAGCGGCGGCGTGGAGCGGCCATGAGGGGGCGGCGTGGAGCGGCCATGAGGGGGCGGCCATGAGGGGGCGGCGTGGAGCGGCCATGAGGGGGCGGCGTGGAGCGGCCATGAGGGGGCGGCTCAGGTCAGCGTGTGGCGCTGACTCGGCGCCTTCGTTACTACAAAAGTGCTTTTGAGCAAGAGACTGAGAAACTATCGACGGCGTGAATATGTTGTAATATCTACTTTAAATGGAAAACATTTAAATAGTGATATAAACGTTATAAAAGTGTCACACGTGGGACTCGGGTTGAGAAATTCACGTGTTGTTTTTGGAGGAGTCTGTAAAATCTGCATTTTGCGATGACATCATGTGTGGGTTACAGCCTTTTATCACGAATATGTAATAATTGAAGGGATTATGTGATAACACGCCATCCGAGATCAAATGTCATACTTTATATTTCATAACATTTGAATGAACACGTTATGTAAAACATGAATGCAACATATGAAGTATCAATAAAACATGGATTTCTGTGATTCCGTTCTAGAAGTTTAGAACAAAACTATGAATAAATAAACCAGCACCCACTTCCTGTTTCCCCTCCCCAACTTCCTGTTTACCCTTCCCCCACTTCCTTTTTCCCCTCTCACACTTTCTGTTTCAGCTTCCCAATTTGCTTGTTTCCCCTCCCTCACGTCCGGTTGCCTCTCCTCCACTTCCTGTTTCACTCTCCCACTTCCTGTTTTCTCCTCCTTCACTTCCTGTTTGCCCTCCCCTACTTCCCTGTTCCCCTCCCCCACTTCCTGTTTCCAGTTACCTGTAGCTGCGGCCGGAGGAGACGCACTTAGAGTCGTGTTGACAGGGGTCGAAACCTTGGAGACAGGGTTCAATGACCTCATCACAGAGGTCACCTGGAGGAAGGATCAATATTAACACACAATGTGAGAATTTGAGAAGTTTCAGGTCCAAATGTCTACATCTCATGTAACATGAAAGATGGAAAGAAAGAAAGAGGGAGAGAGGCCAGTGTAACCTTTTCACTTGTAATATCTGTCAGATTGTGACGGAGGGAAGAGAAAGAAAAAGATAGAAACATATAAAAAAATATGAACATGTCAATATAACACACACACACACACACACTGTGGAACTGGTCACTGGGGAGTGGGGAAGATCAGATTCGAACAGATCCGGTTC
The DNA here is from genome assembly GCF_960531495.2 of Zeus faber. Classification (NCBI taxonomy): domain Eukaryota; kingdom Metazoa; phylum Chordata; class Actinopteri; order Zeiformes; family Zeidae; genus Zeus; species Zeus faber. The sequence goes on from NC_137199.1 coordinate 31,438,115, forward strand.
CAGGTTTCTCTCCTTCTCTCCCCCCATCCCCCCATCCCCCCATCCCTCTATCCCTCCATCCCCCCATCCCTCCATCCCTCTATCCCTCCATCCCTCCATCCCCCTATCCTCCATCCCTCTATCCCTCCATCCCTCCATCCCTCTATCCCTCCATCCCTCTATCCCTCCATCCCTCCATCCCTCCATCCCTCTATCCCTCCATCCCTCCATCCCTCCATCCCTCCATCCCTCTATCCCTCCATCCCTCCATCCCTCTATCCCTCCATCCCTCCATCCCTCCATCCCTCTATCCCTCCATCCCTCCATCCCTCCATCCCTCCATCCCTCTATCCCTCCATCCCTCTATCCCTCTATCCCTCCATCCCTCCATCCCTCTATCCCTCCATCCCTCCATCCCTCCATCCCTCCATCCCTCTATCCCTCCATCCCTCCCCCTCAATGTGATATCTGATTATAACTTTCCAGTTCACTGAGCTGTACATGTGTGTGTGTGTGTGTGTGTGTGTGCACCCAGTCAGCAGTTTTGCTTGCTTACCCTCTCTCCCTCTCACTGTGTGTGTGTGTGTAGTTGGGAGGACAGATGCAGGTGTATGTGTGTGTGTGTTTAATAGTGTAGTTTAGGGTGTGTATGTGTGTGCACGCATGTGTGTGTGTGTGTGTGTCTGTGTGTGTGTGTGTGTGTGTGTGTGCGTGTGTGTGTGTGTGTGTTTAATGGTGTAGTTTGGGGTGTGTATGTGTGTGCACGCATGTGTGTGTGTGTGTGTGTGTGTGTGTGTGTCTGTGTGTGTGTGTGTGTGTGTGTGTGTGTGTGTGTGTGTGTGTGTGTGTGTATGTGCGTGTGTGTGTGTGTGTGTGTGTGTCTGTGTGTGTGTGTGTGTGTGTGTGTGTGCGTGTGTGTGTGTGTATGTGCGTGTGTGCGTGTTTGTGTGTACCTGCGTAGTTGGGGAGGCAGATGCAGGTGTAGTTGTTGACTCCGTCCACGCAGGTGGAGTTGTTCTCACAGTCGTTGTCCTCACAGTCGTCAGGATTCACCTCACAACGCTGACCCTCGAACCCTGGCGGACACACACAGCTACACACACACAACCAGGCATCAGCTGTTGGTTGCCAAGAGCAACAAAACGGCAAATGTTAATCATTTTATCATTGACAGATTATGACCCTATATTATCATAATCCATATCTCAGTGTTGTCTCCATTGGTGACAGAGTGAATCAATGCTCCAGGAAAACTCATTTCCCTCGATGGAAGTTTCTTAACATACAGAGGTGACCGCGCCCATTTTTTGCTTTCACATATGAAAGTGGTTGACAACTGTGCAAAACTGGTTGCCCGGGGCAACTGGGCGGCTGCTACGGTTGGGCCCTGCTTAAATAAATACAAATACTAAATACAAATAATAATGAAATATCCCTGAAATACCCCTAAGCAGGCGACGGAGGGACAAACGTCATCCTAAAAGTGCCTGAACTTATACTTTGAACATGAAGTAAAGGTACTTTAAACGTGAAGTAAAAGTACTTTAAACGTGAAGTGAATCTATTTTAACCCTCAAGTGTCAGAGTGCTGAGCTGACCCACTTCCCGTGTCGCTCACATGTTGTTCACCTCCTTCCTCACCCTGTCTTCAATGCTCCTCCCTCCCTCTCTCTCTACCTCGCCCTCAAGGTCCTTTCTGTCAAAGCAACGGAAGCGACGTCTTCACTGTTACCTTCAATGTCAGAGACTAAAATGTTCACTTGTCCTTCTTAAAGAACCGTTTGTTGCCTTTTCGTGAGAAACGCTCCAGTGTTGAACCAGTGTTGCTTTTATTTACGCTGCAGCTCATAAAAAAAAGCAACAACTGTCACTGAAAGGAAACGGATGGATTTCTTGCAGGGGAGAGAAAAGCCGTCAATCTACAAGAGGAGGAGGAGGATGGAGGTGGAGAGATGTGACCGGGGAGCAGCTCTAGTGGGTTAGGGTGGGGCCCGGGTGGGGTCTGGGTGGGGCCCGGGTGGGGTCCGGGTGGGGTCTGGGCAGAGCAGCCTGGATGAGTTGACACATCCGTTCTGTCGTGGAGGGAAACCTTTTCTTCAGCCTGGTTTTAAGTAACACTTGACATCATGTCCGTCATGTTTGTTTGTCTGTTGTTTTCTTCTGTTTGGTTTCTTTGTTGTGTTGGATGTTTCATTGTCTTTTATGGAGGCATATGGGTGGAGGTGTCCTCTGAAAATATGGAAATAAATCCAAAAAAATCTCTCTCCCTCCCTCCCTCTACTCCTCCCGTTCTGTGTGTTCCTAATAAAGCAGAAGTAGCTTCATAAATAATCTACAGGAAGCAGAACCAGAGCCGAGATAAACGCTCCCCGTTTCGATTCCAAGGACCCCGCCCGTCCGGACGACCCCAGCGTCTCTGCTCCCCTCCACCCGCCCTCCTCCACCCTGTCATCCCCTCACTCCTCCTCCTCCTCTCCTTCCGCAGCTCTGTCACTTTCCCACCCTCTCTCTCTACGACTCTCTGGGCGATCACAAGAAATTGAACGCGCCTGCACGCACGCACACACACACACACACACACACACACACACACACACACGCACACACACACACAGACACACACACACACACAGGCACACACACACACACACACACACACACACACACACACACACACACGCACACACACACACAGGCACACACACACAAACACACACACACAGACACACACACACACGCACACACACACACACATACACACACACACACACACACACACACACACACACACACACACACACACACACAGACACACACACACACACACACACACACACACACACACATGCGCATGCACGCATGCACACACATGCGCACGTGCGCACACACGCACACATGCATGTGCACACTAGCTGAATCTCTAGAAGCAGCCTCTTCCACAGAAACCTTATTTACTGCCGCCCCAGTGCATTCTGGGATACGTTGGCTGCAACAAAACTGAATGAGCCGGGAGCCGCGTTCTCCAAGTCACCTGAGTTTTTCCCAAACCCTGCGAAGCTTTCAGCCAATCAGGCTCCACTTCCTGTCAAATGGCTCCTGCTGTGAGGCAACCTGGCTCCACTTGGCCACGTCGACAGGTGACTCCACATGTTCCCCACCTTGTAAACACACGTCTGAGCAGCGCCGCACGCGAGGGGCCACGGCGCTGGGAACGCTTTTCATTTCAGTTTATTTTTGTCTATTTGTTTGTTTGTTTCTTTCTTTCTTTCCAGTTCCATTCCTTTCTCCAAACCGCCACCATCCCATCTTGGCTTCATCTGCTGTTATTTACCCCCGGCATCGCCACGCCCCGGTACAGTTGGAGAGAGGGAGGACTGGTGCAAAAAAAATAAATAAATAAATAAATAAAATAGACAAATGGAAATGAAAAAGCCACAAAAAAAACAACAACAACAACAACAACAACATGTGTTCATACGAGAATAAGGTTGAAATAGTTGAACACCAGCATCTTGCACAACTTTCCACTTTTTTTGCTTCATGGACACTGAGGCACTTCAGAAGAAAGCTGCCAGTTCCTCTCTCTCTCCCTGTCTCTCCCTTCTGTCTCTCTCTCCCTGTCTCTCCCTTCTGTCTCTCTCTCTCTCTCTCTCTCTCTCTCTCTCTCTCTCTGTCTCTCTCTCTCCCCCGTTTCTCTCGCCCTATCACATGTAAACCAGTCTCTCCGTCTCCTTCTCACAGGAACACTTAGCTCACTCTGTCTGCACACGCACTGACTCAACGTCACGGCTCACCCCTGGAAAACGCCCCGTCTGTCTGTCCATCTGTCTGTCCTTCAGCCGGTCGGTCTATCTGTCTGTCCACCATTCTGCCCTTCCCTCCGTCCGTCCACCCCACTACGCGTCCGCCCGTCCCTCGGTCCGACCGTCCTTCGTTCTGTCTGTCTGTTGATGGCGGGAGGCTCAGCTGTGGCTGTGACTTTGGACAAAAGCGTCCGATCGATGACATCATGTGATGATGCCACGCGCCCGACACGTCTCGCAAAACCGAACCGTCTCCACCGCCAAAACACCGTCCCGGTCGCACGTCCAGCGATAATCCAAAAACAGAGAGAGAGCGAGACACCGGCGGGGTCAGAGGTCAGCGATCACAATCCCCCGTTGGCGTCCTGACATTTCGGCGGCGTCTCTTGACAAATGGGTCGCGTCCGGCGTCGGGAGGCGACCGACCTTAATTGGACTTATTGGACGTCCAAAAACGGATTATATTACATGATAAAATGTCAGATCCCTCTCTCTCTCTCTCTCTCGCTCGCTCTCTCTCTCTCTCTCTCTCTTGCTCTCTCTCTCTCTCTCTCCCTCTCTCTCTCTCCCTCTCTCTCTCTCTCTTGCTCTCTCTCTCTCTCTCTCTCTCTCTCTCTCTCGCTCGCTCTCTCTCTCTCTCTCTCTCTTGCTCTCTCGCTCTCTCTCTCTCTCTCTCTCTCTCTCTCGCGCTCTTTCTTTCTTAAATGGGACTAGCATCTACCTGTGTTGGTATTAACATTAAAGTGAAGGTCTCTAAAGGCCAAGCAGAGCGCTAATAGCATTACCGCGCAGGTCTCTAAAGGCCAGACGCACACTGCGGCTTTTCAAAGGGCAAAGGCCTTGTTAAGGCGCCGAGGGGGGAGGACGGGGGAGGACGGGGGAGGCCGGGGGAGGACGGGGGAGGGGACGGATCTGGTTAAGATATTCATGACAATCGATTCAATCATAACGCTCGTACATCAAGGGGGACGACAGGACGGCGCTCAGGTCCAACACGGGGCCACGGCGAGGAGGGCGTGGCCCGCCGCGCCCCGCCTCCTCCCAACACAGCGGAGCGCCCTCATCACATCTGCTGTAGTCCTGGATTTCGGCGGAGAAAAAAAAAAGGAATCTCCGAGAAGACGGCGGCGGCCGATGTCTCCGCTGGGAAGAGCCGTGGGCAGGTCGCAGCGAGGGCTCGGAACAGAACAACACATCACAGCCTCTGACCCCCGCCTCCTTCAGCGGGTTCTGGGTAAAAACCCAGTTTAGAACCCAGCGTGGGGACCGTTTAGAACCCAGCGAGGGGACCGTTTAGAACCCAGCGAGGGGACCGTTTAGAACCCAACGAGGGGACCGTTTAGAACCCAGCGAGGGGACCGTTTAGAACCCAACGAGGGGACCGTTTAGAACCCAGCGAGGGGACCGTTTAGAACCCAGCGAGGGGACCGTTTAGAACCCAACGAGGGGACCGTTTAGAACCCAGCGAGGGGACCGTTTAGAACCCAGCGAGGGGACCGTTTAGAACCCAACGAGGGGACCGTTTAGAACCCAGCGAGGGGACCGTTTAGAACCCAGCGAGGGGACCGTTTAGAACCCAGCGAGGGGACCGTTTAGAACCCAGCGAGGGGACCGTTTAGAACCCAGCGAGGGGACCGTTTAGAACCCAGCGAGGGGACCGTTTAGAACCCAACGAGGGGACCGTTTAGAACCCGCTGCAGATGAGCATCCTGCGCGGGCAGGGGTTCGAACCCCCTGAGGACCTGCTCAAAATAATCAGATTCTTCATCATCACTCTAACATGTACATTTACAGTCACATTTACACCAAACAGAGGACATTTTTCAAGTATCTGTAGTGAAGTATATTCATTAGGTCCATGTCCTACTTCTACTTTTTTATTACTTTACTTGAATTGACTGTATTACTATGTTATTACATGTTAATTACTATTGATTACTTTTTATTACTTATTAATTATTACACAATATGATATTTAATTGAAATAATTATGCTGTACATTCAGATTCTTGATGGTCGGGCCTCAGTAGCATCGCAACCACCTCCATCTGAGTAACTCTGCTCGGTGTCGGTCGATAACGTTGATCGTGTCGGATCGCGCAAAGTGGGAACTAACTTTTAAATGAGGATGTAGATGTAATATGAGTGAAGATCCAGCGCCTGCTTTGACGATTTATCGCCTGAAATTAGTTCAGAAACTGATTTTGGTGGATTGATGAGGGGAAATCAGCGAATGTTACGCAGTCAATTCAACCCGGAAGTAAAGCTCAAACCCCATTGACTTAGAGAAACGGGTCCTGAGGAGGGAGGCTCCAGCCCTAAGAAAACAGCCCGTTTGGGAGTCCGGCTTTATATGCATGTCAGAGTGGTTAGAATGCACCATCTGAGTGGTGTTTTCAGCAAAAGACTTCAAAAACATGTTTGGGGTACCTCAGAGACCAATATTAAGTGGTGTGACAAGGAGCATGATTGGTCCTCCTCATATCACGTTATATGAATATTAATAATAATAAAATAAGTGGATGTTTGTTCACCTGAAGTGTTCTTCCTGTCCAGGCAGGACGTGGCAGGTTCCTCCGTTGGAACACGGGAAACTGACACAAGCGTTGATGGCGATCTCACAGTTCTGACCCTGAGAGGGAGAGAGAGAGAGAGGGAGAGAGAGAGAGAGAGATTTTTTTTGATTTTTAAAGCATCTTTATTTTAACATTTTCTCTAGTTCACAGTTACAGACAATACAACAAACACACTTGGTTCACTAACAGAGTCCTACACGTTAAAGACAGACTGGAAGCACAGGTCGTCCTCCACCAGGGAACAGATGACGTCGTTAAAACACCACAGCTTGATGAAGACGTCCAGACTCTTCATCAGTCTGTGAAAGTTAAAATCAATCAAGACTCTGGCCCTGACCAACGCTACAAACACTCTTCCTAAAACACTCTCCTTTCCCCTCAGTTTGTTCCTCCTCGTGAGGTAGATGGCCATCTTCGCTTCCCTGACTAGAAAATTAAGCAGTCGCCATTTCTCTGCGTTGGCCCTGTAGTATCTAGCCCCAAAAATAAAACAGTTTCTGGACCACTCCTCCTTAAAGAGCTTAAAACTTTCCTTTAAAAGACTAAAAAGCTCTAAAAGTCTGTCGCACTCTGCAAAACAGTGAAACACGGACTCTGGCAGTTTGCAGAATGGACATTCATTTGCGACCGTGGGATTAAAAACAGAAACAAAGCTGTTGACAGCTATGGCTCCATGTAGGACCCTCCATTGGAGGTCCCCCGTCCTTTTCTTGGAGGGAGCTTTGTAAAAACTCCTCCAACACGGCTCCTCTTGTCCCCCCCATCTGGAGCCGTCCCCTCCAGACAGTGTCCTGCCGCCCCTCCAGTCCCTTCATATTTAAAACAACCACACACTCTTTGTAAAAAGCCTTCCCGCTGGCTGCGTGCAGGTCCAGTTCTGCATAACGTGCCCTGTGCAGCAGCTTCCCGGAGGACCCCTCCAGGTTGGGGGTCAGGGTCATCTCCGGGAAGGGATCCTCCGAGTTTGGCTCCTCCACGCCTTCGCCGTACTCCTTCAGCAGGGCCAGCTCCTCCTCCGTGAGCGTCTCCCTCCACCTCTTGAGCACCAGGTGTACGATCCTGGTGGACCTCAACCCCAGCCGCTCCGCCATGGCCTCGCCGTCCTGCAGGTCGCTCCCCGCCGCCGCCACCACCTGCCTCAGGGTCAGGACCCCCGCCTCCCTCAGGATACTCCTCAGTCCTGGAGTGGCCCCGTCCTGCACATCCAGCCTGGCTCCTCCGATCATCGGCTCCTCCAGGAGCCAGTGGAGGGAATCTGCGGCCTCCCTTTTCCTGTTCTTAAAATACCCCCATGCTTTAAAGAGCTCCTGATAAAAACGGGGTAAGCCCGACTTGTTTAGAAGACTCGTGTCCATTAAAAACAACGAGCGGTCGAGTCCCATCCTCCCAGTCCTCTTTAAGACCAAGCCCGCCACGTCCCTCCAAACGTTAAAGTACCCCGTTAGAAACTTCTGCACAAACTGTAACCTAAAAGTTGCCACTCTGCTTTTGATGTCCACCACACTGTGCCCCCCTTCCTCTTTGGGCAGAAAGACCCTTTCCTTCCTGACCCAGTGGAAATTTCGCCCCCAAAAGAAATCCATCAGCTCGGCCTGTATCTTCCTAACTAGCAGGTTTTATAAGTCCCCCCCTCCATCCGCCCACAGCCAGCGCTTCGCTTTTGCCCCAGTTGACTTTCGCTGCTGATAGCAGCCCAAAGTCCCTGACGATCCCCTCCAGTTTGCTGATTTCGTCCTGTTTCTTTATTAAGACAATGACGTCGTCCGCATAGGCTGATAAAATGTGGCTTCTCTCGAGACCATTTAGAAACACACCCTCGATGTTCGTCCTTAATTGACACAGCAATGGTTCTATGGCCAGAGAGTACAACATCCCTGAGAGGGGGCAGCCCTGTCTCACCCCTCTACGCACTTTAAAAGGGCCGCTCAGCCCTCCATTAATCTTCAGTACACTCTCGATGTCCTGGTACAAAACCTGGATCATGGCTATCAGACCAGGGCTGAGGCCAAAAGCCTCCAGAGTTTTCCAGAGGTAAGGGTGCTCAACCCGGTCAAACGCCTTTTCCTGGTCTAGCGAAATGAGCCCAGTTTCAATGCCCAGAGAACTAGAGACGTCCAAAATATCCCGAATTAGGGACACATTGTCCAGAATGGACCTACCAGGCACACAGTAAGTTTGGTCCTGATGGACTACCAGGTCCATCACCTCCCTCAGCCTGTTGGCCAGCGCCCTCGACAGGATTTTATAGTCCGTGCACAGAAGGGACACAGGACGCCAGTTCTTGATCTCCTGCAGGTCTCCTTTCTTGGGTAGGAGAGTGATGACTGCCCTCCTGCAGCTGACTGGCAATAACTTATCTTTAAAAACTTCATTACAAACCATTAAAAGGTCCTCCCGTAACTCCTCCCAGAACTCTTTGTAAAACTCCGCAGGAATCCCGTCGATGCCAGGGGCCTTACCCCCCTTCATGCTCTGCAGGGCCGTGGAAAGATCCTGCAGGGTCAGAGGTTCCCCCAGCACCGCACTGACGTCTTCCGGGACCCTGGGCAGATTCCCACAAAAGGAGTAAAACAGTTCTTTTTGCTCCTCGTACTCACTTCTGTACAGCTCCGTGTAAAAGTCCACGGCTCTCGTCCGGATCTCCTCCGGCCTCCTGAGCTCCTGTCCTGTGTCTGATCTCAGGGCGTGGATAAACCTGCTCTGCCCGTTCCTCTTCTCCAGGCTAAAAAAGAAACTAGATGGTGCGTCCATCAGTGCTGCGCTCTGGAAGCGAGAGCGGACTAGCGCCCCCTGCGCCTTGGTGCCTAGTAGGTCTGCAAGAGCAGCTCTTTTAGACTTGAGGTCCTTAATGTGATCTCGATTCCCAGTGGGTTCCACTACACCCTGTAACTCCACAATGTCAGTCTCCAGATCCCTCATAGATCTGGTGATGTCCCGTGTGACATTGAGATTATACTGCCGACAGAGCTGCTCTATCTCCCTCTTCCCATAGTCCCACCACAGTCTTAAGGAACTAAAATCCTGCTTTCTGTCTCTAAAACCTTCCCAAAAAAAACTAAAAGCATCCTTAAAGTTGGAGTCACAGAGTAGGGTGGTTTTAAAATGCCAATATGCGCTTTTGGGCTTTACATTGGCGATAAAAACACGGCAAACAACCAGGGAGTGATCGGTAAAACCAACAGGCACCATTCTACATTCCTTAAAAATGTTAAAGTGGTGCTTAAAACAGTAAAACCGGTCTAGTCTGGCCAACGATAAAGAGGTGCCTCTGCAGTGCACCCAGGTGTACTGTCTTTCATCCCCGTTGGTTCTCCTCCACACGTCCGTTAGCTCGTTCTCACTTGAGAGCAGCCTCATCACGTTCTGCGATGCTCTGTGAGGCTCACAGTGGTTCCTGTCTAACAGGTCGTTCTCGGTGCAGTTAAAGTCTCCTCCTAGAAACAAAAACTCCCCAGTACGAGCTTTGCTTAAAACCCCATTTAAAACTTGCAAAAAAGTGACTGTGTGGTCCTGTGGTGGGAGCGTACACATTTATAAAGACAAACTTATGATGCTCAAATGCTGCCCTCACCACCATCAGTCTGCCCTCCACCACCTCCTCCACCTCAAAGGATGCTGGGGCAAAGCTCTTAGAAAAGAGAAGAGCCACCCCCCCCGCTGGTGGTGCTCTTGTGGCTTAGCACCACCCCCCCCCCCCACTCCCTCTTCCAGTCAGCCTCATTGCCAGAGTCACTGTGGGTCTCCTGCACCAACAGCACATCCAGCCTCTTCTGCTCCATCAGCTCGTACAGCAGAGACCTCTTAGCTGCGTCTCTGGCCCCATTCGCGTTCAGCGTGCTGATGTTAAAGTCACTCATTGCAACGGAAAAGGGAAACAGCCCGAACAGCAGCACCCACCTCCACCTCCTCCCCATCCTATCCGTTGTTCAGCTCCTTCCTGATCTTCTGCACTATTTTCTTGAGCCTGTACACCTCCTGGTCCGTGAACCCTCCTCTCCCCTTACTCCTCATCTGTTGCTGGGCCGCGTTCGCCAGCAACTCCTTGTCTGAGAAGAAGTCCTCCACCTTAATCCCTTTCACATTCTTCGTTCTGTGCAGAAACGCTTTTATTTTGCCCACACTGTAGCTTTTTTTTCCCTTTTTCTTCTTTACGCCGAGAAAAACCTGCCCCTCACTGTCTGCAGCAGAGTCCTCCTCCATCCAGGACTCTGACTCCGAGCCTCCCTGCTCCACCTCCTGACTTGCCTTCCCCTGGCTTGCTGTCCCTCTCTTCGCCTGAGAGTCTCCTACCATTTTGTTGGACTTTCTTTTGAGCCGAGGGACTCTCAACCGATCGTCCTCATCCCCCATCTCAAAGTCACTTCCTTCCAGTGCCTCCTCCTCCCTAGCTACGTCACCTGCACTCCTCTGACTTTGTTCCGTAGCTTCCTTTCCTTCACCAGTCCCCTCCTGTCCCCCCGCACCCACCTGCCTGTCTTCCGGACCCTCCTCCTTCCCCTCCTGTCCTCCCACCCTTACCTGCCTGCTTTCCAGACCCTCGCCTGCCTCCCCCCGTGTCTCCACGCTCACCTGGCTGCGCTGTCTACCTCCACCCGTTCCCTCCTGCGGCTCCACATTCCCCCCCCCCCCCCCCCCTTTTTTTTCCCCTGCCCCTCGCCTGCCCCCTCCTGTGCCCCCACCTTCACCTGTTTCTTCTCCTTTCCTTTCCGCCCTCCACCTGTCTCCCCCTGTGCCCCCACCTCCACCTCCCCTGCCTCCTTTCTGACCCTCACCTGCCCCCTCCTGTGCTCCCTCCTTGTCCTGTCCACCCTTCTGCCCCTCACCTGTCTCGCCGTCTGCCTTCTTACCTGGACATGCCCTGACCTGGTGTCCCTCCCCACCGCACCCAAAGCACTTGGTGGTGTCAGTGTTGACAAACACCACATAGTCAAACTCATCCGCCCTGATTTTAAAAGCTACATTCAGCTCTGCATCCCTGTTGTTCAACACCATCAGGACGTGTCT
>NC_137199.1:31466976-31469476 GCF_960531495.2 Zeus faber
ACCAGGTCAGGGCATGTCCAGGTAAGAAGGCAGACGGCGAGACAGGTGAGGGGCAGAAGGGTGGACAGGACAAGGAGGGAGCACAGGAGGGGGCAGGTGAGGGTCAGAAGGGTGGACAGGACAAGGAGGGAGCACAGGAGCAGAAGAAGAGGCTGGATGTGCTGTTGGTGCAGGAGACCCACAGTGACTCTGGCAATGAGGCTGACTGGAAGAGGGAGTGGGGGGGGGAGGTGGTGCTAAGCCACAAGAGCACCACCAGCGGGGGGGGTGGCTCTTCTCTTTTCTAAGAGCTTTGCCCCAGCATCCTTTGAGGTGGAGGAGGTGGTGGAGGGCAGACTGATGGTGGTGAGGGCAGCATTTGAGCATCATAAGTTTGTCTTTATAAATGTGTACGCTCCCACCACAGGACCACACAGAGTCACTTTTTTGCATGTTTTAAATGGGGTTTTAAGCAAAGCTCGTACTGGGGAGTTTTTGTTTCTAGGGGGTGACTTTAACTGCACCGAGAACGACCTGTTAGACAGGAACCACTGTGAGCCTCACAGAGCATCGCAGAACGCGATGAGGCTGCTCTCAAGCGAGAACGAGCTAACGGACGTGTGGAGGAGAACCAACGGGGATGAAAGACAGTACACCTGGGTGCACTGCAGAGGCACCTCTTTATCGTTGGCCAGACTAGACCGGTTTTACTGTTTTAAGCACCACTTTAACATTTTTAAGGAATGTAGATTGGTGCCTGTTGGTTTTACCGATCACTCCCTGGTTGTTTGCCGTGTTTTTATCGCCAATGTAAAGGCCAAAAGCGCATATTGGCATTTTAACACCACCCTACTATGTGACTCCAACTTTAAGGATGCTTTTAGGTTTTTTTGGGAAGGTTTTAGAGACAGAAAGCAGGATTTTAGTTCCTTAAGACTGTGGTGGGACTATGGGAAGAGGGAGATAGAGCAGCTCTGTCGGCAGTATACTCTCAATGTCACACGGGACATCAGCAGATCTATGAGGGATCTGGAGACTGACATTGTGGAGTTACAGGGTGTAGTGGAACCCACTGGGAATCGAGATCACATTAAGGACCTCAAGTCTAAAAGAGCTGCTCTTGCAGACCTACTAGGCACCAAGGCGCAGGGGGCGCTGGTCCGCTCTCGCTTCCAGAGCGCAGCACTGATGGACGCACCATCTAGTTTCTTTTTTAGCCTGGAGAAGAGGAACGGGCAGAGCAGGTTTATCCACGCCCTGAGATCAGACACAGGACAGGAGCTCAGGAGGCCGGAGGAGATCCGGACGAGAGCCGTGGACTTTTACACGGAGCTGTACAGAAGTGAGTACGAGGAGCAAAAAGAACTGTTTTACTCCTTTTGTGGGAATCTGCCCAGGGTCCCGGAAGACGTCAGTGCGGTGCTGGGGGAACCTCTGACCCTGCAGGATCTTTCCACGGCCCTGCAGAGCATGAAGGGGGGTAAGGCCCCTGGCATCGATGGGATTCCTGCGGAGTTTTACAAAGAGTTCTGGGAGGAGTTACGGGAGGACCTTTTAATGGTTTGTAATGAAGTTTTTAAAGATAAGTTATTGCCAGTCAGCTGCAGGAGGGCAGTCATCACTCTCCTACCCAAGAAAGGAGACCTGCAGGAGATCAAGAACTGGCGTCCTGTGTCCCTTCTGTGCACGGACTATAAAATCCTGTCGAGGGCGCTGGCCAACAGGCTGAGGGAGGTGATGGACCTGGTCGTCCATCAGGACCAAACTTACTGTGTGCCTGGTAGGTCCATTCTGGACAATGTGTCCCTAATTCGGGATATTTTGGACGTCTCTAGTTCTCTGGGCATTGAAACTGGGCTCATTTCGCTAGACCAGGAAAAGGCGTTTGACCGGGTTGAGCACCCTTACCTCTGGAAAACTCTGGAGGCTTTTGGCCTCAGCCCTGGTCTGATAGCCATGATCCAGGTTTTGTACCAGGACATCGAAAGTATACTGAAGATTAATGGAGGGCTGAGCGGCCCTTTTAAAGTGCGTAGAGGGGTGAGACAGGGCTGCCCCCTCTCAGGGATGTTGTACTCTCTGGCCATAGAACCATTGCTGTGTCAATTAAGGACGAACATCGAGGGTGTGTTTCTAAACGGTCTCGAGAGAAGCCACATTTTATCAGCCTATGCGGACGACGTCATTGTCTTAATAAAGAAAAAGGACGAAATCAGCAAACTGGAGGGGATCGTCAGGGACTTTGGGCTGCTATCAGCAGCGAAAGTCAACTGGGGAAAAAGCGAAGCGCTGGCTGTGGGCGGATGGAGGGGGGGACTTTTAAAACTGCCAGGAGGCTTACGGTGGCGAAGGGATGGGTTTAAGTATCTGGGAGTGTTTTTAGGGAGTGAAAGTGTGGTGGGGAAGAATTGGGAAGGACTGCTAGGAAAGATACAGGGCAAGCTTAAAAAATGGAGGTGGGCACTGCCACAGCTGTCCTATAGGGGCAGGACGCTCATTATTAACAACCTGGTGGCCTCAC
>NC_137199.1:31476976-31479476 GCF_960531495.2 Zeus faber
GCGGGCCGCTTCGTCTGCGTCTCTTCCGCATCGAAGCAGCCCGGGGAGAGGCCGTGTCTCACCGTCGCAGGTGAAGTCGGGCGTGGCCACGTCCTGGATGGGGATCTCCTTCAGGAAGGCCGGTCTCTGGCAGCGAGGGTTCCCACTCACCACCCGAGTCTTCTTCAGCCACTGCCCCAGCCAGGCCAGGTGACAGTCACACAGGTAAGGGTTGGACAGGAGGTTACTGCAGCCACAGGGAGACAAGCACAGGTGAGATGACATAACACACTGTATGTACTGAATACACTGTATGTACTAAATACACTGTATGTACTGAATAACACTGTGTGTACTAAATACACTGTATGCACTGAATAACACTGTGTGTACTAAATACACTGTATGTACTGAATAACACTGTATGTACTAAATACACTGTATGCACTGAATAACACTGTGTGTACTAAATACACTGTTTGCACTAAATACACTGTATGTACTTAATACGCCGTATGTACTGAATAACACTGTGTGTACTAAATACACTGAATGTACTGAATACACTGTATGTACTGAATACACTGTATGTACTTAATGCACTGTATGTACTGAATACACTGTATGTACTGAATAACACTGTATGTACTAAATTCAATTTATGTACTAAAGACACTATGTACTAAATAACACTGTATGCACTGAATAACACTGTGTGTACAAAATACACTCTATGCACTAAATACACTGTATGTACTTAATTACATTACATTACATTACATTTAGTCATTTATCAGACGCTTTTATCCAAAGCGACTTACAATTATTCAAACAGCGACGGACGCAGCCATCAGGAGCAATTAGGAGTTAAGTGTCTTGCTCAAGGACACTACAGCATGCTAGCAGGAGGAGCCTGGGATCCAACCAGCAACCTTTACATCACTAGACCACCAGCTCTACCTCCTGAGCTACCATCCCCCATTAATACGCTGTATGTACTGAATAACACTGTGTGTACTAAATACACTGTATGTACTTAATACGCTGTATGTACTGAATAACACTGTGTGTACTAAATACACTGAATGTACTGAATACACTGTATGTACTGAATACACTGTATGTACTTAATACACTGTATGTACTGAATACACTGAATGTACTGAATAACTGTATGTACTGAATACACTGTATGTACTTAATACACTGTATGTACTGAATACACTGTATGTACTGAATAACACTGTGTGTACTAAATACACTGAATGTACTGAATACACTGTATGTACTGAATACACTGTATGTACTTAATACACTGTATGTACTGAATACACTGTATGTACTTAATACACTGTATGTACTGAATACACTGTATGTACTGAATAACACTGTGTGTACTAAATACACTGAATGTACTGAATACACTGTATGTACTGAATACACTGTATGTACTGAATACACTGTATGTACTTAATACACTGTATGTACTGAATACACTGTATGTACTGAATAACACTGTATGTACTAAATTCAATTTATGTACTAAAGACACTGTATGTACTGAATAACACTGTGTGTACTAAATACACTGTATGCACTAAATACACTGTATGTACTTAATATGCTGTATGTACTGAATAACACTGTGTGTACTAAATACACTGAATGTACTGAATACACTGTATGTACTGAATACACTGTATGTACTGAATACACTGTATGTACTTAATACACTGTATGTACTTAACACACTGTATGTACTGAATAACACTGTATGTATTAAATTCAATTTATGTACAAAAGACACTGTATGTACTAAATAACACTGTATATACTAAATACACTGGATGTACTGAATGCACTGTATGTACGTAATACACTGTATGCACTGAATAACACTGTGTGTACTAAATACACTGTATGCACTAAATACATTGTATGTACTAAATACACTGTATGTACCAAAGACACTGTATGTACTGAATAACACTGTATGTACTAAATACACTGTATGTACTGAATAACAATGTATGTACTGAATAACACTGTATGAACTAAATACACTGAATGTACTAAATACACTGTATGTACAAAATACACTGTATGTACTGAATAACACTGTATGTACTAAATAACACTGTATGTACTGAATAACACTGTATGTACTAAATACACTGTATGTACTGAATAACACTGTATGTACTAAATACACTGTATGTACTGAATAACACTGTATGTACTGAATAACACTGTATGTACTAAATACACTGTATGTACTAAATACACTGTATGCACTAAATAAAACTGTATGTACTCAATACACTGTACATACTAAATACACTGTATGTACTGAATAACACTGTATGTACTGAATACACTGTATGCACTAAATAACACTGTATGTACTCAATACACTGTACATACTAAATACACTGTATGTACTAATAATGGGGTTGAGGGAGGAGGTGTTTGTGGAAGCCTTGTTGAAAGATCTCTTTGCGACTGATGTGACACGATGCTG
>NC_137199.1:31481976-31491976 GCF_960531495.2 Zeus faber
ATAATGATAATAATAATAATAATAATAATAATAATAATAATAATAATAATAATAACAAATATAACTGCAGGCAGCAATACACAGGGTCCATTTGTCATTTTAGGCATGTATTACATTTTGCAGATTGTTTGTAATCCAGCATCAAACTACAAGAATTCAGCCATAATATTCTTCTTTATTCTGTGTCCTTATTTTTTGTCGTGTGATATAATCTGTGTATTTTGCGACATTTTGCTTCATTGGTTTCACCAACCAAAAATCCATTTTCTGGGGACAAGTGAAACAAATCCATAGACAACCATAAGGTCCATTTTGGAAAACACAATTGTCATTGTAATTATTTGTGCATTTGTGAAAATATGTTTATGCACTGAAGCAATTGTTTTTCCTTTTTTGAGATATTGTTCTTTTTGACATTTAATGACATGATGTTGTAAATGTTGTCTATGGCAGACTGCACATACACATTCTGGACTGCCGCTTGTCCTTTGTCTAAATTGTTCTTTGACAAATGGAATTAATTCTTTTTTGTCTTTCTATTTCTGATATTTCATTTTGTCCCTTTACATTTTCAGCGAAAGCTTTAGAGGGATTGTATTTATTGATACTATATTGTCTGACTATTTGTCTATGCCATACTTTTTACATTTAATTGATGCTCTTTCTTATTTGTGTATTTGTGTTTGCTTTGCTCTTTCACAGATGGCTGGCATGGTTCATTCTTTTCATATCTATCTTTTTCAGATTTGAGTCATTTTTCTTTGTAATATTGTCACTATTCAGTGCATTCAACGCCTTCTCCCTTTTCATCTGAAGCCGTCTGCGTTTAGCTGCAGGAGGCTGCATGTACATGGGGTTCCTTTAAAACAACCGTATATGTTTCCTCCAAACCAAACCCTGTCTTTGTCGTCACCCCCGTGTCGTGTGTGGGAATGAGAGTCACAGAGACCAACATGTGACGTTTGGTGTCGTGTGGGGAAATAATGAGGTATTTACGGAAGTTTGACCGGTTGATGCCATGTGGGGCAACAGTGACTTCTTTCTGTGGATTACATTTTCCGCTGGTTTACGGTTCCGTGAAATCCGAAAAGCGTTGACGTCTTTCTGTGACCAATTACAATTTCACGGGTTCTATTTTTCCGACGCGTTCCTCGTACATGAAACGCATCATGCGTTCCCGCAGTGGGGTGGACTCGACGTGGCGACCGCTTTCTGAGGATGGATGTTTTTTTGTGTCCGGGTTTATTTCGATAGCTCACCATTCCATGAAACCGGGAAAGGGGGTTAAGGTTTGTACGTGATTATTTACAATTTTCAGGGCAGCATTTTTCCGATTCGTTCCGAGAATATGAACTCATCACGGGCTCGCACACTTGTATCTTACGTCTTCCTGGAAACCTGCGGAGCCAGGAGGACCTCAACGCACAGCTGACGCTGGCTTGCATCCAAATAAAACGTCTTTGTTTAAAAAAAGACCAAAGAGATGAAATATCAATGGAACATCCATGCAGACATCTACCAGGTCAGACGGTACATTAACACACACACACACCCACGTAGTCTGTAATCTCTAACCACTAGAGCGATGGACTCTACAACGCGCACCACACCCAACTGAATGGACGTTGGAAGCCACAACCTGCACATTTATAGCAAATTGGATGATGACGTCACAAAGCGTCTTATTCTAAAAGTCATGTCTCTTCACCACCTGACCGCAGGTTTTACAACCTTGTGCCGCATGTCGGTGATGCACGGAAATAGTAATAATGGTAATATAATAATAATAGTAATAATAGTAATAATAATAACAATAATAATAATAATAATAATAATACCACTATTTCTACTACTAATAATAATAACAATAACAATAACAATAATAATAATAATAATAGTAATAATAATAATACCACTATTTCTTCTAATAATAATAACAATAACAATAACAACAATAATAATAATAATAATAATAATAATAATAGTAATAATAGTAATAATAATAATAATAATAATAATAATAATAATAATAATAATAATACCACTATTTCTACTAATAATAATAACAATAACAATAACAATAATAATAATAATAATAATAATAATAATAATAATAATAATAATAATAATAATAATAATAATAATAATAATAATTTGTAAAGCACCTTTCATGGATTAAATGCAACCCAAACTGCTTTACATTTATAGATTGAAATCAATAGTAATAAATATAAAAGCAAACAATAAAAAAAAACTGAAATACATATAAATCAATAATTTAATAAATATACCTTTATATTATCACAATAGTTCTTATTGGAATTATTTTCAAATATGTTTCCAAATTATCCAGCCATTCATATTTACTTTTACTCACAAACTAATGATTTAAGTTTTGACATTTACTTGAAAAAATTAAATGAAAGAAGTGGAGTTCTACCTGAATACTCCAATAATATGATTTACCTACTAACAATAACATACGTATGTGTATATATATGTGTATTATATATGTGTATATAATAAAATAACATGTAAAAAATGAATGTCATGTCAGATTACCCAAATGGGTCTACAAAGATAATAAAATAAAATGCACCACCAAGCCAAAGGCAGCGTATGGGAAGCAGACGCCACATGATGTGAGGCAGTGTTATCTCCGTTCGGAACCAGGCTAACCCGGTTAGCATTAGCATCGGCTCTCTGCAGGGCGCGGTAACTCACTTATCTGGGATATTACTGGAACAAGGAGCCTCTTAACCGGATCCCACCAGCGCCCTGATGGCATCAGCCAGTCATTAGCAGGCACGCACCAGCATCACAGCATGAGAACACACACACACACACACACACACACACACACACACACACACACACACACACAGGAGCCCACCATACGCTGAGGATATTATATTAAGGCTCTGATGTCGTTAACGTTGGAAATGACCCAACAGAGACACCGCTCCATCACTTGGAAGTTCCATATGAGGAGCATAATAATAATAGTAATAATAATAATAATAATAATATTACACAGGTCTAGTTTAGTCGTTAGGTACGTTAACAGTTTTCCGGGTTCTGTGAAACGCAGCACAAGTTATAAAAGTTCCAATCAACGTGCAATTACATCTGCATTTTGCTCTTTTGCTCTTCAGTTTAAATATCCCTGAAGAACAGTGTTTTAAGAACAACGATCGTTCCTGGAGGACGCTGTGCGAACACAAAAGAAGTGGAAGGTTCCTCCCAAGGTTCTTAGAGCTTCCTGCCGTGTTTAAACATCTTCTTTGAACGATGATACTTTCCAGGGTTTTGTAAAACGCAGCACAAGTTGCAGTTTTCCAAGTTTCCTTTCCACGCAGCATCGGCTCAAGTTGTCTGTGTACAGCTGCTACACAAAACTGTATTGTCCATATATTTTCAGAGTTGGACCGATGCCAGATTTTTGGGACCGATGCAAACTCAATTTTGGAGAGTCCTAGGCTGCTGATTATTGATGTTTTGAGCGATGTTTTGTCCCCAAAATAAATATGAATCAGATTCGAAACAATTATTTAATAAAAGTTTCTATATTTGAGAACATTTAACTTATAACCAAACAAATTAAAACAAACAAACACAAAGTGTTGATAAAAAAAAACGTAAAATATGAAATTCAATTAAAAATTTCAGTTCCGGTGAAAGCATCATCACTTCTGAAACAAATTAGTTTTCTGAGTTCCCCATGAACGCAGCATGGCTTCCTGCTCCACGCAATGGAAACAAACGTGGATGGACTTATAATGCCTAGTCAGCGCTTATTTTGGCGAGTAACTAAAAGTGGTGTTAAACAGACAAGTACAGGAAAAATAATCAATGATTTTTTGTTTATTATACATCATAAAAAATATTGGCAGCATAACTGCTAATCCCGAAGTGGTCCAAATAGTCAAATAATGATTGACATCGGTCGGGCTTTTATACTGTTTCGGCCCTGAGAGCTCAACACACTGCAACTTAAAACACTCGCAAATAGACAAAACACAAGCGAATTACAAAAAACACAACCGCATTAGCAGGAAGCACATTAGAATGCAATAAAATAAAGACTGGGAAAGAGAAGCAGAAAGGAGGAGGAGGCAGCTCGGCTCCGCGCGCCAAGGGAAACGAGGCTTCTCCACCTGGGCGCGGTGCTCGTCGGGCGGAGGGAAACCAGCGCTGAAAGACCGAGCTTGGATTGAAAAAACTTTGTTGATGGAGCTGCAGGCAGCAGCACCCCAGGCCCAGCTCCGTCATGTTAGCTGCCTCTTAGAGTTCAAGATGACGTGAGCCGTCCAGTGGTTTTAAAACACAATCTTATGTTGTCGCCGTTGTATCTCCTGCTCTAATGTCAGCGGTGACGCCTGTTTTCCACCTTATCCTTCTCCCCGTCCTCACCGCTCGACACCTTCTCCTTTCTCAGATGAAGCCGTCTACGTTGAGCTGCTGCTCAGATCAATAACGAATTGGACGATGGTGTCACAAAGCGGCCGCTGCGCAAACTCATCTCCCTCCACCTGTGGTTTTAGAACCTTGGCGTGTCGGCGATGTACGAACGTTCAGCTACTTCCGGTCAAATTTCATTGGTTTTTCACTACTTCCTGCTCCAATGTGGTTCGATATGGATGAAACTTGAAGCACATGATGTCTGAGACGTCCCGGTTCTCAACCTCAACTGTAGCGCCGGCAGTTTTCGTGTTCCAGACATGGGCGGCCCTGTGGCCTGGACCCATAATAAAAAAAATAAATAATAAAAAATATTAATAATAATAATAATGACGATGATAATAATAATGTTGACAATAATAATAATAATAATAAAGATTATCTTCTGTCATGAGCAGTGGTTCATGGGTGAAATGGACATTTCCCAGTTGTGTCCGTGGCTGTTCATTGATGTTGTTCATGCATGGTGTCGTATGAGGCAGACAGTGGTGTTGAGATGTAAAGCTGAACCATAACTTAGTTTTAAAGAGCACCCGTTATGCAGAACTCACTTTTTCAGTGCTTGTGCACATACATTTGGGTTCCTGTTGGTTCTACTAACACACACTGTGAAATAAGACGACCAGGTCAGTTTGTTGTGATCTGTCTGTTTCAGACAACATGTGGTGAAACCAGCCGTTCAGATTTTTGATCCTTTCGTATGTTGAATTGTGTGTGATGCAGCGCGACAGTAATAAGTAAGAAGTGAGCAAATTATATAAATACTAAATAAAAACTGAATAAAAAATAATCAAATTAGATATAATAATAATAATATTAATAACAATTATAATAATATGATTATAAAATATATAATTTAATAATATCCCCAAAATAAAAATGAAATTTAAACTAGATTTCGCTATAAATTTTTTTAAATATTAATACAAATAAATATGAAATGCCGTATTTTCACAATTTTAGTCGATTTTTCCTGGTTTATTACAGGAGGAAAATGATGAATGCATTACATTCATAATTTTTAATGAACATTTGAATGTCATGAGCTACTCACAGCGTTTTCAGCCCCGTCAGGCCTCTGAACATGCGTCCCTGCAGCCCGCTCAGCTTGTTCCCGGTCAGCAGCAGCTCCAGGACTCCACCCGCTCCGTCAAACGCACCCTCGCGCACCTCCCGCAGCTTATTGTTGCTCAGGTTTCTGCACAGATGGTTCAAACGCACCCAAATTAAAACTAACAATAATAATAATAACTATGTCATAACTCCTAAGCCTATAGATTCATAGAAACCCACACAATCAAACATGTGGCAGCATACTATAACACACTGTACATTGGTTGAGGGTGAAAGATACACACACACACGCACACACACACAAACACACACACGCACACACACACATGCACACACACACACACACACACACACACACACACACACACACACACACACACACACACACACAGAGTTTTAATTGCGGGTATCAATCATGTCAGCTAAATGAATGAACATTAATGTGCTTTTCATCTAAATGTTCCCATCTCTTCCAATAGATATTCTGATAGCAGACGAACGACCAACCACACACACACACACACACACACACACACACACACACACACACACACACACACACACACACACACACACACACACACACACACACACACACAAAAGGGGGGTTATAAAAGATGATCCCAATCTCTCTCACAAAAACTCTGAAAATAATAAAGTGATATAACTTTAACTGATTGGGATCACAACTAGAAAAAGAAGAGAGGAACATTAAAGAGGGGGAGGAGGAGGGGAGACATAAGAGAGAGAGGGGGAGAAGGAGAGAGCAGAGGGGATGATGAAGGATTACATGAAAGAGGAAAGAGGAAATTAAGAGAGCGAAGGAAAGTACTGCACGGTCAAAAGGAGGACGAAGTTTGGGACGGTGGCAGGTGAATAAATGAGGGAGTGGCAGGAGGTGAGGAGGAGGAGGAGGAGGAGGAGGGGTGGATGGAGAGAGGGGAGGAGTGGAGAAGGGGAGAGCTAGATAGGAGGTAGAGGAGGGGGAAGAAATGGAGACGAGGCGGAGGAGAGGGGAGTGGAGCGGAGAGGTAGAAAAGGAGAGGAGAAAGGGATTGAGGTGAGATGAGAGGTAGAGGAGGAGGGGAGAGAGGGATGGAGAAGATAGGGTAGAGGAGGAGAGGATAGAGGGATGGCTGGCAGAGGAGCAGAGAAGAGGTAGAGGAGAGAAAAAAGGAGAGAAGGTAGGTAGTGGGGAGAAAAATAAAGAGGAGAGTGAAGATGGAGGAGGAGAGGAGAGAGGGATGGAGAAGAGAGGTGGAGGAGGAGAGCAGCTGAATAGAGATGAGCTCTGTCCGACCTGTCAGATGGTTCAGTTCGCAATTTCCTCCCAATAAATCAACCACACACATGCACAGACACACACACACACACACACACACACACACACACACACACACACACACACACACACACACACACACACACACACACACAGTGTACATTTGAAGTCTTGTATTTCCACTAGATATTCTCTCCTTCACACCTCCCTCCATCCTCTCTCTCTCTCTTGCTTCTCTCCTCTTCCTTTCTTTTCCCATCTTCCTCCATTCTCCTCCTCCTCCATCACGTCCTCCCTTCATCCCTCTCTTCTGCATTGTCATCCATCCCTTCATTCCTTCCTGCACCTCCGTCCTGCTCTTTAATTCCTCCTTTCCTCCCACTGAGAAATTCATCTGTCGTTCTGTGATCAGGACCATGATCACAGAACTCTCTCTCTCTCTCTCCCTCGCTCTCCCTCTCTTTCTTTCCCTCTCTCTATCTTCCTCTCTCTAACTCTAACTCTCTCTCTCTCCCCCGTCCCCCCCCCCTCTCTCTCTCTCTCTCTCTCTCTCACCACCCACTCTTCTGAATATTTTATGTGAAGGTTTTTGGTGGAATAACCTCATTAGAACGGAAGAGAAGGACAAAAGACGATTAAAGAATTCAAGAAAAAAACAATAGATGAAGAAATGAAACAGAAGGAAAAAAGACGGCAAGACGAAAAGAATGAATAAAAACGACAAAACAAGAAAGAAAGAGAATTTGAAGAGACGGTGTACGTACATTTTCTTCAGGTTGGGAAGCTTCTTGAACGTTCCAGCTGCTTCCAGGACGGCGATGTCGTTGTCGTTTAAGCGCCTAGGGAAAGTGGGGGAGAGCGAGGGAGAGAGAAGGAGTTGGTGAATTTTTAAAGCATGAAGCATAACATGTAGTCCTGCGTTCAGAGAGGAAGGTGGGAATTGGGACCTACCTTGTGTGAAGTGAAACAGGGAGAAGAGGAGCACATGCACAACGCAAATAGGCAGAATGACTGTTTCCTATAAAGTTATGGCCAAATCTCCTCCTTGTGCTGGTACCTTGTCGTTGGTGGAGAGGCTTGTGTGTCTCCATGACGCTTGAAAGCTGCCCTGGCGGGGGGGCACACCCCTGGCAGGTTTTATCATGCCGGACAGGTTTCAGAGTAGAGGCCAGACGAAAGTCAGCACCCGGTCCTCCAGGTTGGGGGTTGGGCGTGGGGTTAACAAACTCACTCCGGAAAAAAAAAGTATGTTACAGAAACGACGAGAAGAAGCCATTCCGGTAAATCAGGGCGTAGAAGAGACGGCACATCCTTGCATGTATCAATGACAGGGCCGGGTGAAATCCAGCAGGAAGCCCGACCCCTGATAACTCCGATCTTCAACACAAAGGCCAACACCAAAGTAGGCGCGTGGAACGTACGCACACTGTTCCAGTGTGGCCGCACGGACCAGGTGCTGAAGACTATGAAAGACTATCGCCTGGACATCTTAGGCGTGAGTGAAATGAGGTGGACTGGGCAGGGGCGCCTCATGATTGATGGAGCAACCGTTTTTTACTCTGGGAAGCAAGATCACCATACCCATGGAGTCAGCATCATCCTCTCCAGCTGCGCAGCAAAAGCATTAGTTGGATGGTGGCACGGTGGCGCAGTGCATTGCACTGCTGCTTCACAGCAAGAAGGTCCTGGGTTCGATTCCCGCCTGGGGCGCTGATGGCACCGTGCTCCAGTGGGTTATCTCCCAAATAGGAGCCTTTCTGTGTGGAGTTTGCATGTTCTCCCCGTGCTCACATGGGGTTTCCTCCACCTCACGTCAGTAAGGACCCCCACCAAAAACATGCACCCATCATGGTCTGACCAGCGATGGACACTGGGTGCGTCCACGTACGCTGCCCACTGCTCCTGGCTGTGCCCCCAGAGGAAGGACAAGTCAGGATGGTTTAAATGCAGAGGAACCATTTCACCGGCCACCATCAAAAGCGCGTGTGTGTGCAAGCATGTGGTGTGTTGTGTGACAAATAAAGACTGTTTCTTCTGGATGGAAGCCGGTGAACGACCGCATCATCACAGCGAGGCTTTACACCAGACATGCCAAAGTAACCATCTTGCAAGTCTATGCCCCAACCGAAGTTGCCTCAGAGCAAGACAAGGATGCCTTTTACAGCCAGCTTCAAACCATGCTTGAAGAGAAGCTACGCCTCTACATGTCAGTGGTCATCCCAACAGCAACCTACGCCTGTGAGACGTGGATGAAGACAGCTAGCATCACCAACAAGTTGGATGTCTTCCACCGACGATGCCTCAGATCCATCTTGAGGATCTCATGGAGATCACCTCACCAACGAGGAGGTGATGAAAAGGGCAGGGGTGGCAGCCCTGTCCGATGTTGTCTCTGCCAGGAGAAAGAGAACGGCTGGGCATGTACTCCGACTGCCAAGAGAGAGACCGGCAAGTGTGGCAATGGACTGGATGCCAGAGGGTGGAGAGAGGAAAAGAGGGAGGCCAAAGAAGACATGGAGACAGACAGCCAAGGAAGACCAAAATGAAATGGGTGTCAGCTGGCATGGAGCAAGAAGGGTCGCCAGGAAGTGGAGCAAATGGAGGGGACTCGTCGCCCAATGTTCCAGAAGGAACGGGAGGGACCTAGTCTAAGGAAGTCTAAGTATGGCCAAATAAAGTATCAAATATGGGATTTTTGAAAAATGATCTTGTGGATTACCACTTTAAAGAAACAAAATAGACATGACGGGCCTCACTTGACACGTTGAAGAGTGAAGGAGGAGAGGATGGAGCAGGAAAAAAAATAAAAGAGAGAGGTGTAAAAAAAGAGAGGAAATCAGAGGGCAGGGAAACAGGGGAAAAAGGGAGAAAAACAAGCGAGTAGCGAAGAGGTGTAAAAGCCATAAATCCTTTCCATGCGGTCATCAATACCCAGAATGCCCCGGGCCAAGAGACGACGCTCAGAGAGATAGGGAGCCAGACATCTGCTTTACTGAGCTCATTTGTACTAAAATCAGCTGCTAAATGGGAGCGCTCATTCACCCTGTTTTACGGCGTGGAAGAGAGAGAGAGAAGAGAAAGAAGAGAGAGAAGAGAAAGAAGAGAGAAGCCCCTTCCCCACATGGAATCCATAACATTTGTGGATAATAAATACCCCTTGAAGGCAGCAGGTTCCACATTGGC
>NC_137199.1:31496976-31501976 GCF_960531495.2 Zeus faber
GACACTTCTCTGGACACACCAGGTCCTGGAAGCACTCCCCGCTCAGACGGCTGCGGTAGTCCTCCTGGCCTGCAGTGGGGAACAGCAGCGCTTCAGCTATTTTAAAAGTCCTCTGCATGGATTTGGGTTTTTTGGTTTTGAAATCGGTTGATTATTGCAATCATTGCAATTACTTATTTATTATTATTTGGACTTCTCACTGCGATGTGTGAAGCTCAACAGGCAAGAAAACCGTAAAAGATAGGAAAAATAGGAAAAAAACAAAAAAAATATTTTGTTTTGATAAAAAAAAAAATGAATAAATAAATAAATGACAAATAAATAGATAAATAAATAAACAAACAAACAAACAAATAAATAAATGAATGAATAAATTATCAATAAATAAATTAATAATTAAATAAATAACATAAAATAAAATATACCTTTTTTTGTCTTTTGATATAAAATGTCCTCCTGTTGTGTGTCTGTAGGTTAGATTAGTTAAATAGCTTTTTGGAAATACTGTAATGTCTTCATCAATCAATAATCTTTTGTAAACAAAATGCTGTCTGTTGGGTTTCCCTGGAGTGAAGGGGAGCAGCAGACTGTTGATGCTCTCCATTCTGAAAGAAGGGATTTCAAGACCTTTCTGTATTTTAAGAACACAATGTTTTAAAACACATTGAAATTATTATCATTTTAAGAAATCTTACCACGTACACTTATCCCACCCCATGGGCTGACCATTTTATTATTTTGAATTATCTCTGCCATTATCGTTATTTCTTCATTATTTATTCTTCTCTTTTACAATGCATCATCATATTGTTTGTGGAGAGAAAAGGATGAGGAGAAGGAACCGCTGAGGGAGAAAGAGAATGTAAAAAGAGAATAATGAATAGCTGGGGTCACACCCGTATTTACTGCAGTGTGGCTGCATGTATTACTGTGAACCACGTGTGTTTTCATCTACATATCCAGGTTTGGTTTGTGTTTGAACGCTGTATAGTCAAGACTCATAAGACAAAGAAAAAACGCTACCACTGCTCCTAAACACACACACACACACACACACACACACACACACACACACACACACACACACACACATACACACACACACACACAGGTGGAGAAACAGCAGCAAACAGAAAGAAAAGGGGATAAGAAAGACATGGAAAGAGAAAGCATCACGTTTGTTTTTTAATAAACACTTTTCATGTTTACATTCTTTACATTTTGCTTTACAAAAAACCCTTTCCAGGAGGAAAATCTCACTTTAATGAAATCAAATACACACACACACACACACACACACACACACACACACACACACACCTGCAGTGTTTCTTTTCCATTTTCCAAACTAAACACACACACTCTGGTTTGACCTTCAGTTCTTACGCACGGTTCCGACGCAGCAGAAGTGCAATACACACATGATTGAAGACATTCCAAGATGGCTGCCGCAATAAAATCCCCCAAATAACCCGAAAGAGGCAGGAAGCTGCAGCCTCCTCCAGGAAGCTGCCCGTTGCCGCGGCGACGGTTTGGCTTCCTTCAGACTCGGCGTCGTGTCGTTTCCACGTATTTCAATGTGAGTTCATATTATTTATATCTGCTGGAGCCGCTGGGACGGACCTACATCACGCGGAGCTCCCTCTCTCTCTCTCCGTCCGTTCTCTCCATCCCTATCCTCCTATCTGAGCTCCTGTGTGGCTTGCACCGCCTCCCCTCCATCAGTCTGCTGGAACGAAGGGAAGTTTCCACTCCGCCCTTCAAGCTCCTCTGGTCCTGCTGCTGTTTTTATGGGTCCCTGCTGTTCGCTCAGTGTCCAGGTTGAGGCCCCGAGACCACCCATTGAGAAACCCTTTAACAATAAACAACCTGGACTTGGACCCGGACGACGGACGCTTGATCACTGTGAGAGGCCATCCAGGTTTTCCAGAGGAGACACATTCATTATGGTTGAGGTACTCTGAGGAAGGAGTGAGGGAGGGAGGAGGGAAGGAAGGAGGGAGGGAGGAAGAAGGTAAGAAAGGAAAGTAGGAGGGAGGGGGGGGACGAAGGAAGAAGGAAGGGAGGGAGGGAGGGAGTAAAAGGGAAGGAAGGAGGGAGGGAAGAAAAAAGAAAGGAAGGAATGAAGGGAGGGACGAAGTCAGTAGGGAAGGGAGGAAGGAAGGAACAAAGGAGGGAAGGAAGGAAGGAGGGAGGGAGGAAGAAGGGAAGGAAGGAAGGAGGGAGGCAGGAAGGAAGGAGGAAGGGAGGACAGAAGGGAGGAGGGAGGGAGTGAGAAGGGAAGGAAGGAGGGAGGCAGGGAGGAAGAGGGGAGGGAAGGAAGGAGGGAGAGAGGAAGAAGGGAAGAAAAAAGAAGCGAAGGAATAAAGGGAGGGGGAGAGACGAAGTCAGTAAGGAAGGGAGGAAGGAAGGAACAAAGGAGGGAAGAAAAAATGAACGAATGAAGGACAGCGATGAAAAGCAGGGAAAGATTCATTTATTTTTTACAAGGAAAGATGCAACGAAGAACCTTAGTAGAACCTTCCAGTCACAGCAGAACCTTCCAGTCACAGCAGAACCGCTGTTGAATCAGAGGGAAGATGTGACGTGGAATCACCTCCAGAACCTGCTGAGCTGCAGTTTGTGCCAAAAAGCTGCCAAAGCCTGAACACGAGGACCTGGAATGTCTTTGAAAGTGGCCTTATATTGTGTGTTGTTATAATTATTATGTTTATTATAACTATATTATTATTACTTTCTGTTGTGAGGTTGTGATTATTATTTTGCCTATATGTTCTCCATCAATCCCAAATCCTCCCAATTTTTTGTTTTGACAGAACCCAGACCAATCCACACCGGTGCCGACTTCGTCGTCGGTCCCAAAAACTGAACCGAGAAACGGTTACATCGTCAATCACAATGAAAGGTGGAAATTAGACTTTTATACTTTAATGGAAACTTTTATCTGAACGTTTTCTTTTCAACGTCACGTCTTCTTTACTCAGAGATCGGATGCGTAGCAAGCGGCGCTCTGCTCGGGGAGGCTGGCGGGCGTGTGCGGGGCGGTCCCTGGCGCTTGACGGAACCATGTGATGTCACAACAGGCGGGGCCACATGGTTAGATCAAGCACAAGAGACAGCGGCACGCAACCAATCAGGTCCACACAGGAGGAGGCGGGGCAACAGAGGGCTGCGCCAATCAGAAGGCAGGTCCACACAGAGGAGGCTGGGCAACACCAATCAGAATGCAGGTCCACACAGGAGGAGGCGGGGCAACACCAATCAGAATGCAGGTCCAGGCAGAAGGAGGCGGAGCAACAGAGGGCTGCATCAATCAGAATGCAAGTCAACACAGAAAGAGGGCGGGGCAACACAGAGCTGGACCAATCAAAGAGCAGGATCCATACAGGAGGGAAGGGCAACAGAAAGCCAGACCTATAGGACCTATAGGTTCCACAGAATGAGACGCAGGAAAAGCAAAGCAGCGGAGAGGCCAGAGAGGACGGACATCAGGAGCCGTGTTTTCGGGAAATGATTGATTCTGCATCAGTTTTTCTAAAAATATATGATGCATGTGTTTCTTTGCGGTAAAATTGCAAGTAAAAAAGAAAAAGTGCTTTTTTTAAATACAAGTATATCACATATCGCATATCACAGAAGTGGTAACATTTTAGTACGTATGCTTTTTATTTTCTGAACATAAAGGACCACGGACTCAAAGGAACAAAACAATAAAATACTGCCACTTTGCTGTTGGTCCGGTAATAAAACTATCAAATGAACTTTCAGTCAAACATACAACAAGCACCAAATAAAATCAGTTCTGTAGCTCCATCCCGTCGCTGGGCTCGCTCAAGTTCTGTTGATTTGGACATTCAATAGGGAAAAGTCGGGCCAATTTTGCAAAATTCCAAGCTCCCTATATCGTGCAGATGTTGACCTTGCATTAATTATGCCGACGTCCTGCAGGGGGCAGCATATTTCACTTCCACGGCAGGTTAGTGGCTTCACTCACCAACGACATTTAAAATATAAACAGGCTTCCTGCAGCAAAGAGCTTTGAATTCATATTCATGATTGAAAAACATGTTGTACGCTTTTATTTTGGCGATATAGAATGGACTTGAAGTTGGCGTTAAATGTAAAAGGAGCAATGCACTTTAAGTGCATCAAGGAGCTTTGGTTTCATCCTAATGTCACAGTTTATATTCTATTCTTCAATCCATTGATAATCTAATTTATTGGTTTTTCTTCCTCATGAAATGTTGAGACGCTGAATTTAGGAAGCAGCAAACGAACAACATTCAAACTTCATTTGGTTTATATTTACATTTTACAGTCGCTTCAAATCCCTGATTCTCTCAAATCTTCCACCAAATCCTTTATGTTTATGTATGAAAACGATCTTTTAGATTAAACTCTCAGAGGGATCCAGGCTGTTCTCACCTTCCTTGAAATGTTTCTCTCCATCACCACCAATAAATATTTTAACCGTTTTTATGCTTCTATTTCGGCGTCTAACTTATCACACACACACACACACAGACACACACACACACACACACACACACACACAGACACACACACAGTGGGTCGGTCGTGTCGTAATTAGGAACAACCCTCAAAGAACACAACATCAATTAAAGACTGTGGGAGAGAGGGAGTAAAAGAAAGTGTGTGTGTGTGTGTGTGTGTGTGTGTGTGTGTGTGTGTGTGTGTGTGTGTGTGTGCGTGGGTGCGCGTGTGCGTGTGTGTCCCTCTACTGTGCACGTACCTGTGCACCTGAACTTCTTGCCCTTGACCTGGCTGATGCGCTTGTTGGCGAGCCTCCTCGGGTGGCTGCAGCGGGCGCCGCTCGTCTCGATGGGGTTGTCGAACAGGAAGTCAGCGAGCCACTTGAGGTGGCAGTCGCACATGAAGGGGTTCTGGGCCAGGTGACTGGGGGGAGGGGGGGAGGGAGGGAGGGAGGGAGGGAGAGGTTTGTTTCTCTTAAAGGGCCTGGAGGCTTCAGTCTCCTCCCC
>NC_137199.1:31519476-31521976 GCF_960531495.2 Zeus faber
TGTGTGTGTGTGTGTGTGTGTATGCATGCATGTTTGTTTGTGTATGCATGTACAGTATGTGTGTTTCTTCTTGTATGCATGCATGTATGTTCGAGTGTTCCTTTATGTGTGTATCCCTTTGTGTGTGTGTGTGTGTGTGTGTTTGTGTGTGTGTGCGTGTGTGTGTGTGTGTGTGTGCGTGCTACTCACAGTGTCCGCAGTTTGGGCATGTGGTTGAAGCTGGAAAGAGGAATGAGGGTGATGTTGTTGTTGTTGAGGGTGCTGGATGGAGAGATAGAGAGAGATAGAAAGAGAAAGAAAGAGAGAGAGAGAAAGGGAGAGAAAGAGAATAACATATCGTTAGGAAAAAAAACAGTTTGGTGGAGTTTTGCGGTGAAGCTCTGACGCACGTCCAGTCGCGGGTTCAAATCCCCATCAGCAGCTTCCTGCTCTGGGGCCCGAAGAAAATATAGAATATAGAAATAAAAACACTGCATCACTTCCTACTGAGTCATTTTATTATTCAATTATAAACGATCTAAACAGAGATGATTCAATTAGAGGGATGAGTGGAATTAGTGTAATTAGTAATTATTGCATCGACACTCATGTGTTGATGCTTATGATTCCAGCAAAGTGACACATAACAAGAGAAAATGGATTGAACAGAAATAAATCATTTAAACGACTTTATCTGCATCTTCCTTATACACACACACACACACACACACACACACACACACACACACACACACAGAAATCCTCAGAATAAAACATTGTCCAGTTCCATTGCATTTGTATATTCTGTATATATTTTTATATATATTTGACTAATGCTGTTGTGTGTATTTTTTGTCAGCTATCTGTGTATATTTGGTCAATTTTGATTTCAATTTTATTTATTACTTTCGTTTTAACTTTTCAAATGATATATGATTCCATTGTTATTTTATTCATTTACATTTTTTTATCAATTTATTATTGTTAATACTATTATATTTTACTACTCAATCTCATTCTGGGTTGTTTTACATTTTTAAACCCAACCGCTTGAGTTTGTGTCCATAAGCAACACCCACATGGACTGAGAATACACTCTTTTCACTCTGTTGACTTTACTTTCTTGTTTCTCCATTTCCCTCCTTCCCTCCCTCTCTCTGACCGTCATGTTCCTTCTACAATTCTCTGCCAGTGCAGCCTCAATGGCCTTGGAGAAGGGATTGAGTTTCACCGCACACACACACACGCACACACACACGCACGCACGCACACACACACACACACACACACACACACACACACACACACACACACACACACACACACACACACACACACACACACACACACACACACACACACACACACACACACACACCGCCTGTCAAGGCTGATTCCACACAGTGTATATAATTTAATTGTGGAATAACAATAATTTCCCGCTGTAATTTCCCCGTCAGTTATTCTCCCGCTAACTTCTTCACCTCCTTCTTCACCTCCTTTCTTCCTCCTCTCCTCAATAAAGCCACGTCTGCTCCAAGACAAACGCCGAACGACAGCGTTTAGCGAGCCCCAGCCGTGCCCGGTCAGAGCGGCAGGACGGCGGCTCCTTCCGGGAAGCCCCGGACGCATCGTCCCTCAAGTCAAGACGCCGCTTCGGAAAAACTCCTTGTTTTGTGAAGCTGGAAGTTAAAACATCAGCCCTGTTCAGACTTTACCGCTCTGATTACAGCTGTTAGGTTTAAAGTGGGAAACCATCACACGGTCTGTGTCGGAGGATTTCACTACATTTCCCAGAATTTCGTTCAAAAAGGTTTTTTGTTTTTTTGTCCCCTCACATCCAGGCTTCTCTTCGGCTCGGCTGATTTCTTTTTCATTTCTCGGTCACTTGAGGCGGGGAGGATTATTTTTGGTTCTTTTTTTGGGAATGTTTATCCGCGGCGGACCCCACCGCCGCCAATGCAAACAGCGTAAACTGGAGCACATGCAGACCTCAAACACACTGAAAGGCTGTTTCTTATCAAGCTCCATCGCAGTAAGGTATCAAATGTGATATTTTTAAAACAACATAATCTCACAGATTACCACTTTAATGTTTTCACTTGTTTACTCTGAGGGTTCCCCAGAAGTTTACTTTCCTAAAGACGTATTAAATAAAACTATAACTTTCTAACATCTGCTGCTGAAGCACGGACGAAAATATCAATTTTCAGCCATTTGACATAAAGTTTGGGGTGGCGAGGCAACGTTCCAGATGACATTTCACAACATTAAAAGTTGTGAAATGTCATCTGGAACGCCCCAAAGCCAGCCGCTGAAAAGAACCCGGTTTGAAAACGAAATTTGTTTTCAAACCGGGTTCTTTTCAGCGGATTCTTTCAGTGGACGGCTCCAGATGGGACTTCTCCCAGCGGTTGTTTGCCTCAAATTTAAAATCCACATCAACCCCGGGGCCACGGCCGCAACGACACGTCAGGTCCGCCGCCATGTTCATCAACACGGGCGGTCACAGTGAACGTCA
>NC_137199.1:31526976-31544476 GCF_960531495.2 Zeus faber
GAAGCCAAACCACAATCACTGACCCCCGTGAACACACACACACACACACACACACACACACACACACACACACCACACACACACACACACACACACACCACACACACACCACACACACACACACACACACCACACACACACCACACACACACCACACACACACACCACACACCACACACACACACCACACACACACACCACACACACACCACACACACACCACACCACACACACACACACACACACACACACACACACACACACACACACACACACACACACACCACACACACACACACACCACACACACACACACACACCACACACACCACACACACCACACCACACACACACACACACACCACACACACACACACACACCACACACACACACCACACACACACCACACACACACACACACACACCACACACACACCACACACACACCACACACACACACCACACACACACACCACACACACACACCACACACACACCACACACACACCACACCACACACCACACACACACCACACACACACACACACACACACACACACACACACACACACACACACACACACACACACACACACACACACACACACACACACACACACACACACACACACACACACACACACACACACACACACACACACACACACACACACACACCACACACACACACACACACCACACACACACACCACACACACACACACACACACACACCACACACACACACCACACACACCACACACACACACACACCACACACACACACACACCACACACACCACACCACACACACCACACACACCACACACACACCACACACACACACACACACACACAAACAGCTTTTATGTTTGTGTGACGCTGGTCTGGATGCTGTGCTCTTCTTGACCCGTTGCCATGGCTACGACACAACGTTTTGGCCTTCCCCCGCCTCATACCTCATCTTGACAGTTTGGAGTTTGTAAGAGTTTGCACAATACTAAGCATAAACACACACACACACACACATACACACACACACACACACACACACACACACACACACACACACACACACACACACAAAGATATCACACACACACACACACACACACACACACACACACACACACACACACACACACACACACACACACACACACACACACACACACACACACACACACACACAGACAACCATCAATTTCAATACACCGCAGTGGAATTGTGATTTTGGAGACAAACACAAAGAGATTTTCACTCCAACAAAAAGTGAATCAAACCGTTTTGACCATTCGATGTTAAAGAGTCTTGACTCATGCACCGATCACTGACTTATTAATCATATTAATAATAATCTGTACAGCCATAAACACGCTGTCTAGTAAACCCGTTCTCCATCTCCTCGTTCGTGTTCAGGTATATCCACATCGACAATTCCTCTTGTTTATTTTTGTAATTTCTATGATTTTTTGTAATTTTGTAGATTTATATTTATTGTTCATCAACAGGTTTACTGTGTATGACCTTTGTGTATTACTTTACTGTTGATTGTTCAATGTATTATATATTTTTCATCCTCTTTCAATCCTCTAGTAGTTATCTTAGAGATGTATTCTGTATCGCCATTTTTTTTCTTTTTTTGAATTGCCTTATAATAATAATAATAATAATAAATATAATAATAATAATAATAATAATAATAATAATAATAATAATTATTATTATTATTATTATTATTGTATTCACTTATTTATTATTATTTTATTATCGTCATTATTATAATTATCAATCATTTATTTTTATTATACTGTAATTAATTCTGCCTATTTTTATGCAAGCTGCTATGACCCTGAAATGTCCCTCCAGAGAAGAATAAAGTATATGAAAAAAAGATGTTTCCTCCTGGTTCTGTTCCCGGTTCTGGTTCAGATCCCGGTTGAGCTTCGGATTCTGATCCCGGTTCTGGTTCTGCGATGGAGCAGCTGAATCCGGTCCAGTTTGGGACATGGGAGAGCTGCTCCTGACACACTCTGCTCTGACTCCGGGGCCGGTGACGGCAGCACATCAGCGGCTCCAACATTCCAAGACCTTCTAAACGTCCCCCTGGTTCCAGCCATTACACCGAAAAACTCATTTATTTATACCCTCGCCCCGCGGAGCGCCATGTTTTCCATGAACACGACCCAACAAATACATTAAAAT
This sequence comes from Zeus faber, assembly GCF_960531495.2. NCBI lineage: Eukaryota > Metazoa > Chordata > Actinopteri > Zeiformes > Zeidae > Zeus > Zeus faber. The sequence goes on from NC_137199.1 coordinate 31,529,183, forward strand.
AAAGTCTCTGAGCTCACTAAAGACAAATACTCACAGAGTATAATTTATATTATTCAAGGATTTAGACCAAGGGCCCGCAAACGTCTGTTTATGGCAAGGTCCCCCGAAACTCTGGCCGAGGACAGGAAGTTGTATATAGCTCATCTACCTTAAAAGGGAGGGAAATAGTGGTGGAAAGTGGAAAATAAATGATATAAAAAAAATGTTATCCATAAAATAATAATAATTTTGCCGCAGACCGCCCTCCAACTCCCTCGTGGACGCATAGGGGGATGCGGACCCCGTTTTGCGAAACCACTGATTTACACTTCACATGTGGGTTGTCCAATTAGAATACAAACAAAACACACTGGAAAAATAAATAGAAATAAAAATAGGATATACATGAGAGAATTGAAGGATTGTAAGACAGAACTAGGAGGACGAGTCAGGATTGATTTGGGAACATTTTGGGAGATCTTTTCCTGGGCGTCGCCGCGTGCAGGAGACGGCGGTTTGAGAGTCGCGTGAGACCATTCCCCCAAAAACCCCGCGTGGGAAACATCATGAAAGAATAATAACCAAGAAAGAAACATGAATAAATAAATGAGACGCTCCACACTCATCCTTGGAAACAAAAAAATGTCAAACTTATGTCCGCTCGTCATTTTTTATCACATCGTTTGAACATATCAGACATATTCACGGCGGGTGAAGAGAAAATAAAAACGTCGACTTCCTGTTGGTGATGATGTCACAGGAGGTGAAAACGGTGGGGAGAGGAGGATGGATGGGATGGAGAGGATGGGATTATATTTCCCATGGATTTGAATCCGGAATCTCAGAGATGTTTGTTTGTTTGTTTGTTTGTGTTCTCCCCATTGCTTTTTTTCATGTTTTTTTATTCAATGTATTTTTAATTAAATTTTGTATAATTTTCATTGTTTTATTTTTAGATACATTTCCAGTTTTATTTTTTCCTGTTGGATTTTTTATTATTATTGTTAATTTTTAGGTTTATTGCAGATTGCCATTTCCTTTTTATAAATTGATCCCTATTTTATTATTATTATTATTATTGTCTATTGTTTTGATATCAATCTATCTATCTATCTATCTATCTATCTATCTATCTATCTATCTATCTATCTATCTATCTATCTATCTATCTATCTATCTATCTATCTATCTATCTATCTATCTATCTATCTATCTATCTATCTATCTATCAATCAATCTATCTGTCTATCAATCAATCTATCTGTCTATCTATCTATCTATCTGTCTATCTATCTATCTATCTATCTATCAATCAATCTATCTGTCTATCTATCTATCTACCTATCTATCTATCTATCTATCTATCTATCTATCTATCTATCTATCTATCTATCTATCTATCTATCTATCTATCTATCTATCTATCTATCTATCTATCTATCTATCAATCAATCTATCTGTCTATCTATCTATCTATCTATCTATCTATCTATCTATCTATCTATCTATCTATCTATCTATCTATCTATCTATCTATCTATCTATCTATCTATCTATCTATCTATCTATCAATCTATCTATCTATCTATCTATCTATCTATCTATCTATCTATCTATCTATCTATCTATCTATCTATCTATCTATCTATCTATCTATCAATCTATCTATCTATCTATCTATCTATCTATCTATCTATCTATCTATCTATCTATCTATCTATCTATCAATCAATCTATCTGTCTATCTATCTATCTATCTATCTATCTATCTATCTATCTATCTATCTATCTATCTATCTATCTATCTATCTATCTATCTATCTATCTATCTATCAATCTATCTATCTATCTATCTATCTATCTATCTATCTATCTATCTATCTATCTATCTATCTATCTATCTATCTATCTATCTATCTATCTATCAATCTATCTATCTATCTATCTATCTATCTATCTATCTATCTATCTATCTATCTATCTATCAATCAATCTATCTATCTATCTATCTATCTATCTATGGTGCAGATAAAGAAAGGAGTGATTAACGGAACATTAAAAGTGTGTGAGCGAGAAAAAGATAGAGAGAGAGAGAGGGACAGGGGGATAAAGTGAATGTCACCTTGCAGAGAGACAGAACTTTAAACTCTGTCCATCTTTACTTATAAATGATGTCATTGTTTTCTGCACACACACACACACACACACACACACACACACACACACACACACACACACACACACACACACATGGAAACTATTTCCGAACAAAAGCAAAAATCCAATATTTATATTTTCTGACGCTCATTTCGAGGTGTGAGGTCATTAAAACACACCTTCCATCACTCAATACATTTCATTATAATATTCCTTTTGCTGTTTTTTGTTTTCAACATTTTTTCATTATTTGTTTATTTTATTTTATTTTTTCTGTTTGGCATTGACTGCATTTAAGGTTTTTTGATTTTAAATTCATTGTAAAATGAGGATTCTTCCTCAATGGTTCCTTGAGGTGGAATAACGGTTGATCCTCCATCCTCCATCCTCCATCCTCCCGCCCTCCATCCTCCATCCTATTATCCTCCTATCCTCCATCTCCCATCCTCCCGCCCTCTACCCTCCATCCTCCTATCCTCTATCCTCCTATCCTCCATCCTTCATCCTCCATCCTCCTATCCTCCATCCTCCCATCCTCTCCCCTCCATCCTCCTATCCTCTATACTCCTATCCTCCATCCTTCATCCTCCATCCTCCATCTCCCATCCTCCCATCCTCTACCCTCCATCCTCCTATCCTCTATCCTCCTATCTTCCTATCCTCCATCCTTCATCCTCCCATTTTTCATCCTTCCATCCTCATCCTCCATCCTCCCCTCAGGTCGCTCTCCATCTCATTTAACCGTTAAAAAACCCTTCATTTAATTATTGACTAATTCATGAAGAACTTGACGATGATATTTCAATGTGGAACTGATGGAGCGCGTCTCATTTATTCTCATTAATCCTAAATTCATCGAAAAAGAAAAGTGGAAAAAAAAAACCTGAAAGACGTGGCACAAGATCCAGATCTGGATTGGTCGGGTGTCTAATTCAGCTGCTTCTGAAAATAATTCTCCAACAATCAGCGGCCTCTCCAGCGCTGATTGACATCACACCCACATGAGAGCACACACACACACACACACACACACACACACACACACACACACACACACACACACACACACACATACACACGCACACACACACACACACACACGCACATGTGTGTGTACGACCTGTCTGCAACCATCTGGGTTAAAAATTTAAGCTTTACATTAAATTTGACTTTTACATAAAATACATGCATGTATGTTTCCATGCATGTATGTGTGTGTGTGTGTGTGTGTGTGTGGGCGTGCACGTGTCCTCTCTTATCCACCTCATTGGGATGCGCAGCGCGGCGCCACCCGGGCCCGCCATGGAGTCATTAGCGCGCTCGTTAGTCCAGTTATGTTAAATCTGAATTACCATTCATCATCACACCGGGACCCGCTGCGCGACACGCCACCGCTAACCGCTAACCGCTAACCGGCCTAATTTATTCCCCCGCACGTCCGCACACACTCCAAAGAAACACGGAAACAACAGCGGATTCCTAATCAGGATATAGCCGCCGAGCGATCGTTCACGACCGAATCACCCGTAATCGATGGAGACGTTTAAACCGGGGATTGGAAGCAACGTGTTGGAAACGCTCTTTTCTGGGAAAAGGAAAATGTGGATCCCAGCGGAGCAGGAATGGACAGAACGATGGACCGGCACCGGGAGGGGGCGGGGACACCATCGCTTCCTCATGTAAAAGAACACAAAGACAACAGTTATGTCACAAATTTATCCGAATTGTATTTACCCCCCCAATGCTATTTCTTCCAGCCCGAAGCGATCAAAAGTCGCCCAATGGGGTGGAAAACCTCCCAATCTGACAACGCTGCCTTAACTTATGAATATTCCAGATCCCAGGTGCTGGAAGAGGTACTCAGAGCTGTAACTTGAGTAAAAAGTAAAAATACCCAGGCATCACATTCACCTTTCTACTTCAGTTGAAAGTACCTAAGTATTTGCTCTTGAATTAGTTAGAAAGTGGTAAAAGTAAAAGTACTCGTCATGTCCAGTAGCCTGTGTAACAGAGTACTGCAGTACTTCACAAGTACAAATGTAACTTCTTGCGTTTGTGAATCCCACAGCATTTGGAGCTCTACTACACTAAAACTAAAAGCAGGAACTACACTTAGCGGTGCGTTTCCGCCCGTGTTGCCGTGGCGACAGTTCTGTAATCTCAATTAATTCGGATCACAGAGATCTGGCCTTGAAATTCCGACTTGGAATTCCGATTTCAACAGCCACTTCGGGTCAGAATTCCAGAATTCCAGCCTCAATGGAATGCAGCATCAGTCAGTCAATTTATTATTATTATTATTATTATTATTATTATTATTATTATTATTATTATTATTATTATTATTATTATTATTATTGTTATTATACAATTTGTAATAATCATTATTATTATATCATTTTTATCCCAAGTACAGAAAACCAATAAAATGATAATAAAGAGAAAAAGAAGCAGCGAGCGATTTACATTCATATTAATACATAAATTGGCCGAAAATGAATCAGTGAAGAGCTTTGCCGCCGATGTTCTCTGGTACTTGGCTTTTAATTAGCTCTCATTGAGTGGAAAAGCTACACACACACACACATACACACACACACACACACACACACACACACACACACACACACACACACACACACACACACACACACACACGCGCACACACACACACACACACACACACACACACACACACATACAGGAATGCCGTGCATTGATGTCATCGCAAGGACGAGGAATTTGGAGGAATCAAACCGTGTGAATCCTCAGCGTTTATCACATAATTACTGTTCCACTTGTCGTCGTGCGTTTGAGGACGCTCGACTTCCTCCATCGCAGAAACAAAATGTGGAGACGGCGCGACGGCAACGGCGCCATCGCAGAGCGTTGATGGAGCGTTGTTGGAGCGGCTCCACCATGGCAGAGTGTTGGTGGAGCATTGGTGGAGCGGCTCCACCTCCCTGTTCCCTGCAGAGCTTTTCGTGTTCGGGGTCCAGACAGAGCATTTGTTTCTGTTGACGTTAACGTGGGAGTCTGTCAGACGGTCTGTGCTGGGTGGGTCGGGCTAAAAGTCCCTGAATTCCATTTGAAAATACAACTTTTCCCACAAATCCTTGCTGAGTTTGTTTGTTTTAAAAGGAGAAGGAACAGTCATCCTGTGTTCACAACGCATTTCATCGATTTTATATGAATAAAAAGGGACGATCAGCAAACGTTACAGTTAATTCAGTGTCTGATCCTCGCCCTTTGCATTCTTGGCGGCAAAGGTGGACCCCGCCACCAAACACTGGAAACAGCATGTAGGGGGCACATGCGGAGCGTGAATACATGGAAAGGCTGTTTCTTATCAAGTGACAGCTAAATTAAGTATAAAATAGGGTCTGTGCGAACACTGGAGCTGAATCGGACGGATCAGGATCCACCTTTAGAGGCGGAGCCCACGTGAAGAAGCCTCGGTGGCGGCTCCGCCTTCTAGTTCCGGCTGGAGAGCGCGTGGCGGCGTAATTCATTTTCTTCCCTCCGCCCCCGAGGCGTTCTGTAATCCCACCACAGCGCCACGTACCTGGATACGACGCTGATCCCAGATCAGATTTCGCAGCCGTCCGGGAGGTTCACGTGCACCAGCCGTTCAGTTTGGTGAGACCATAAACTGAACTTCAAAATAAGAGTTTGGGTTCAAGCGCTCATGTCCTCGGCGCCTCGTTGGAGTTAATCCAGATTAAAAAGGTGAATCTCAGAGAGCGGGCGACATGAAGTGGTATCCATTTTTTGACAATACATGGATATCATATTTAATATGTATCCCATATGTATGAAGTCTTTAGACGTGCGGCGTCCTGCTCCTCCAGGATACTCCATAGATCCGACAAAAAAGACGAGAAGTGACCGACGATGGAAAAGGGGAGTTTCTGCAGTTTATAAAGGAATTCTGGGACTTTGAGGATAATCTATATTTATGCTGATTTGGAGGAGGGAGTTTAAGCGTCGGATGTTTTCAGGATGTGCTGGCTGATAAGCAACGTCTGGAAGAAAAACCTCGAGATAAATGCAAGTTTGAACGTATGAATCTATTAAACAGCAGGAATTTGTTGAAGAAGCAGAGCAAAATGGACTTGGCAGAAATGGAATATGATCTCCATAATTATGTTTAAATCAGTGTATAATCCCATGAAATTGAGAATCGTTACCTTAGAATGAGATGTTTTAATCTCCACAGGGAGCGTGGGACGCTTGACGGAGGCCACCATGTTGCAGCGCCATGTTTCTACAGTAGCCCAGAACGGACAAATCAAACACTGGCTCTAGAGAGGGACTTTTGGGTTTTTCCAGGTTTTTTTTGCGGCAACATAGGTTCTCATACAGGCTTGGGGGGGTGGGGGGGGTGCCACTCAAATCCTACAAACTGGCTGTTTAAATATCGAGACTCTGCAACATAAAAACTTTATATGTCTAAAACAAACGTTTCATTGAGAATGATGCAAATGAACATGTTTAATGTAAAACAAGCGGTCGGAAATCCCCGTTCCGGGTTCCATGTTTGTTCTCCACCAGTGCCCCCTCCAAAGTTCATTGACGCTAATCAGCAAATCCATGCGTTTGAAACCCCCCGAGTGGAATTTTCACTTTCACTTTCCCACTTCTGCAAAAAGCACAATCCTTCAAAGACCAAAAAAAAATACTTCTAGAAAACAGCGTTCAGCAGGAATTCCCTCTTGTGTTCATTTGTCGAGGGCCCGATACGAGGCCCCGCCGTACCCCGATCGGGTCCCCTCGCCCTGTCTTTTGAAACCCCCTGTTTCAGACAGCCCCGGTGGTCCGGAAACACAGGACGCACGACGAGCCAGTCAGGCGGGCAGACAGTCAGACAGTCAGGCAGGCAGACAGTCAGACAGGCAGACAAGCAGACAGTCAGGCAGGCAGACAGTCAGACAGGCAGACAAGCAGACAGTCAGACAGGCAGACGGGGAGACATTTGTTCCATTAATAATTAATGTCCCTCATCTCGTATGATCCTTCTATGTTCTATCCCTCCATCGCTCCATCTCCCCATCCCTCCACCCCTCTCTCCCTCCACCCCTCTATCCCTCCACTCCTCCAATCCTCCATCCCTCCATCCCTCCACCCCTCTCTCCCTCCACCCCTCTATCCCTCCACTCCTCCACTCCTCCATCCCTCCATCCCTCCACCCCTCCATCACTCCATCACTCCGGGGGGGGTTCTCTAACATCCAGCTGCTGCTCTTCACCTTCACCTCACGTTAACGACTCATTTTTTTCTTTTTTCTGTCCATTCTTCACCTCCGTCCATCACACATCCCTCTCTCCTGTTACACATCCCTCGCTCTGCCTTTGAACCTCCAGCGTTCTTTTCTTCCTCCCATCCCCCTTTCTTTTCTCGCCGTCTACGTCTGTGGCTCTTCAGTGATCGGCATCTCTCTCGCTCTCTCTCTCTCTCTGTCTGTTCCAGTGTCTCTCGCCCCAGAGACCTGGATCCCCGTTGGATGTGTAACACGTTTATCCCTCTTTTGTTTCCCTACTTATCAATTCTTTCCCGTCTTTCTTAAAGCCCTGATCTCCATCTCTTTATTACGCTCTTCTTCTAACAATATGATTTCTAAATGCTTTATTAGTGCAAAAAGAATCTTACAATTAACATGCACCACAGTCATCATTAAATAGTTGAATTGACTCAAATTTGAGTCTGTAAATTCCATCTCTCCTCCACGCTCCCCTTCTCTCTCCATCTTTTTCTCCTTCTCTCTCTCCTTCTCTCTCTCCGTCTCTCTCTCCGTCTCTCTCTCCTTCTCTCTCTCTGTCTCTCTCTCCGTCTCTCTCTCCTTCTCTCTCTCCTTCTCTCTCTCCGTCTCTCTCTCCTTCTCTCTCTCTGTCTCTCTCTCTGTCTCTCTCTCCTTCTCTCTCTCCGTCTCTCTCTCCTTCTCTCTCTCCTTCTCTCTCTCCTTCTCTCTCTCCTTCTCTCTCTCTGTCTCTCTCTCTGTCTCTCTCTCCTTCTCTCTCTCCGTCTCTCTCTCCTTCTCTCTCTCCTTCTCTCTCTCCTTCTCTCTCTCTGTCTCTCTCTCTGTCTCTCTCTCCTTCTCTCTCTCCATCTCTCTCTCCGTCTTTCTCTCCAGACCCAACAGCAGATGAATAAATAATATCCAGGCAAAGCGGCCGCATTTACTCCCCTTGATACAGCACAAAGTCTCTCCTCTTCCCCCTTCCCTTCTCCCTCCTTTATCTCCCTGGCATTCTCTCTGTTCTTCTCTCCTTTATTTAGTCAATCCACCTGTCCCTCCGCCGCTCCCTCGCTCCCCCACTCTGCTCTGTCAGGAAGGAGCTGAAAAGCTGGTAACTGCAGTCCTTTGGACTCTAAATAAATCATTCGCTGCCTTGCGTTTTACAACACCGATCCTCCACTTTCATCCTGGCAGCCGGGGAGACGGAGGGAGGGATTGAGACGGAGGGATGGAGGGATGAAGGGAGGGCGATAGGAAGATGGAGAGAGAGGGGGGCTATCTATTCAATGGCAGGAATTTCTGGGGGCTGCCTGAGCGGAGGAGGTGAATATGAAATGAAAGGGCAGAACACGGAAGCATCTGGTCCGTTCCACCCGAAGCTGCAGAGGGAACGAGGAGGAACAAAGAGCAGGAATCAGGAAGAAGGATCGGGATCCGGAAGAAGAATCAGGATCCGGAAGAAGGATCGGGATCCGGAAGAGAAGAAGGATCAGGATTCAGGAGAAGGATCAGGATCCAGAAGAAAACAAGGATCAAGATCTGGAAGAAGGATCAGGACCGGGAAGAAGGGTCAGGATCCTGAAGAAAAGAAGGATTCGGATCCGGAAGAAAGATCAGGATCTGGGATTTAAGAGGGAGCTTCACGGAGCCGTCATGTCCAGTTCTGTTACGGTTCAGGCAGATCAGAGAGGAGCTCAGGAAGGATCAAGATCCGGAAGAAGGATCGGCCACAGCTTCAGGTTGTAGATTTATGGTCAGGTCCCAGTTCACCGGGGCCTCTTTCAGATTCCACCTGACTCCCTTATCCACCTGGGGCCCGGATTTTTTTTTTTTTTTTTTGCATTCATCCAGATCAGCCGTTCCCTCCATTTTCTCCTCAGAGACCTCTAAATCAAACCTGATTCAACCTGCAACCCCCTGTTCAAATTTCTCCATGTATTTATTGGGCTTGGTGGAGGTTTTTTCCTGAATCGGTTCATTTTCATGGTGGATTGAGCAGCTTGTTCTTCTGAACGCACCGAGCTGACGTTCACACAGCGACGCCAGCGTCAGCCGCAAGGAGACAACCAGCTCGTCGGGCTAGATGCCCTGCTCAAGGACACCTCTGCAAATGATCCAGGGGCAGCCGAGGATCTAACCGCCCGCCCTCCGTGTGCCGGACAACAGTGGTTCTCAACGTGAGGTCTGGGGACCCGCAGGTGGTCTTTCGAGAGGATCGGGAGGTCCCCAGCAAAATGACCTGGTTTCACTGTTGTCTCCTGTAGAGACACTGATATCAGACCTGACAATGAAAATATTGATCTCAGATTGGATCCAAGAGACTTAACCTGATAAGACGGATCAAGCTGAGGGTTCTGAGGGTTCTGGAGGTTCTGGATGAAAACGAACCACTCATTTAGAAGATACTATCGTCATGTTATACTCATGATTTGTTTTGAACCAATATTTGACATTTGGGCAATATTTGCCCCGAATCCTCCCAGGAGTTAGGGTGATTTGGTTTTGAATCCACGGAGTTGGACCCCCGTGTGATTTTCTGGCGACCCTGTTTAGGCTCTGGCACCTCAGGTTGGGAATCACTGGTCCAGACTATGATGTGGTCATCTTGATCTGTTTAAAGCACCGCTTTACACCGACACCGTAAACAACATTAAGCTGGAAACTTCTCCACATTCTGAACAGAGTTCCAACCTGAAACATTTTGTTTATTAGGAATGAGAGAGAAAAATGCACATAATTATCTTCACACTGATTTTGCTCCTAATTGAAAATGCATTAATAAAAAAAAAAAAATCTCAAAAGATTTAGAATCGGTTGAATAATCAAAATATTCCAACCACGTTTTACGAAAACACAAAATTTATGATGTTTGAACAAGTCAAAACCAATCATTCGAATCATCATAAATTATTCAACCCATTAATTATACTGCCGTTATTTTCCCAGGGAACAATTAAAATAGAACTAATGAACGAAACAAAGTAAAACCCATTTCGCATTTTGAGAACCAGCTCTGACACCACGACGCCATCACTGGGAACATATTAAGCAGCCTCGCCCCGCCGAAAACACAACTAATTAAAAATGACTTGATTAATTAATGTGGAGATTCGTTAGCCACACACAGACCCACACAGACCCACACACACACACACACACACACGCGCGCGCATGCACACACACACACACACATACACACACGCACACACACACGCGCTAACAAATGCTCCCACACAAACATCTGACATGCACATACGTGTGCACATCCATCTTCACCACCAAGGTTTTCCACAGTCTCTAAATCACTCGCTTGCATGCCTCTTCCAACTTTACACACACACACACACACACACACACACACACACACACACACACATACAGTACAATGCGCTCCCAGCGGGCCGTCTCTGGGAGTGATAATCACGCTCTGTGATGTATTAACCGGACGTTGCTTCACGGAGAAATGAGTTCCAAACAGCAGCGAGCGCTGGATTATTCATGAAAACGAAACATGCAAATTCAAGCAAAGCACGCACAAACACACACAAACACACACAAACACACACAAACACACACAAACACACACATATACACACAGATCAGAACAGGAAGACAATCGGAGACGCACAATGAACACACACACACACACACACACACACACACACACACACACACACACACACACACACACACACACACCTGCTGCGACTGACCCCATCACTGTTATCTCTATCGAGCCATTTTGTGCTGCAGTCATGGAATCAAACCACATGAACTGAACAGATATGGCAGCGTGTGTGAGTGTGTGTGTGTGTGTGTGTGTGTGTGTGTGTGTGTGTGTGTGTGCATGTGTATGTGTGCGTGAGTCTCCCTCTGTGCACGTTGGCGTGCAAGAGATTAAATGTTGAAATGAAGATCAGTCTAGCAGCAGAATTGTTCACATTCACTCATGCAGCTTCGCGCACAGGTGTGTTGGTGCACCTTCTGACCAACACACACACACACACACACACACACACACACACACACATACACATACACACACACGCTCACACACACACACACACACACACACACACACACACACACACACACACACACACACACACACACACACACATACACATACACATACACACACACACACACACACACACACACAAACACTCCAGGCTTTATTAAAACGTCACCTCCAGTGGATCTATTGCTGCTGTCACGCTGTCTGCGCTGCGTATTTACAGTGAATTGTAAATCCTGCCGAGCACTCAGCTGTCACACAGTTATGAATTGCTAATATGTTGTATCACACATGCACACACACACACACACACACACACACGCTCACACACACACACGCTCACACACACACACACACCCACACACACACACACACACACACACACACACACACACACACACACACACACACACACACACACACACACACACACACACATAAACACACACACACACACATACACATAAAAACACACACACACACACACACACACACAAACACATAAACAAACACACACACACACACACACACACACATAAACATATAAACACACACACACACACACACACATAAACACACACACACACACACACATAAACACATAAACACACACACACACACATAAACACACACACACACATAATCACATAAACACACACACACACACACACATAAACACATAAACACACACACACACACACACATAAACACACACACACACATAATCACATAAACACACACACACACACACACATAATCACATAAACACACACACACACACACACATAAACACATAAACACACACACACACACACACACACACACACACACACACACACACACACACACACACACACATCTGGCCTCGATCACTTCCATACAACACAGAGCACAGGAGGGGGCAGCGGAACTGGAGAGCTTAAGAATGGAAGGAGGAAGGAAGGAAGGGAGGAGAGGAGGAAGGAAGGGAGGAGAGGAGGAAGGATGGAAGGGAAGAAGAAACATAGGGAGCGAGGATGGAAGGGTGGCTGGAAGAAAGGGAGGAAGGGAGGGAGGGAAGGATGGAGGAGGAAGGTAGGGAGGGATGAAGGAAGGATTTAAATTAGGAATGAGGGAGGGAGGAAGGAAGGAAGAGGGGGGAAGGGAGGAAGGATGCAAAGGAGGAAGGACTGAGGAGGAAGGAAGCAAGGGCAGGGTGGAAGGGAGAAAGGATTGAAGAGGAAGAAAGAATGGGGAAGTGGGGGGTGGAGGAGGGAGGAAGGGAGGAAGGTAAGTAGGGAGGTAGAAAAGAAGAGAGGGAGTGAGGGAGGGAGGGAGGAAAGAAAGGGTGGAGGAAGGAAGGAAGGGAGGAAGAGGGAGGGAGAAAGAAAGAAGGAAAGAAAGAAAGAAAGAAAGAAAGAAAGAAAGAAAGAAAGAAAGAAAGAAAGAAAGACAGAAAGAAAGGTGGGACAAAGGGGCATAAAGGAGGACAATAAAGAAGAGTGGATGAAGAAACAAGGGATGGAATAAATGACGAAAGGAAGGGAGGAGGACAGGAAGGAGGGATGAGGGAGGGAAGGAGGAAGGGAGGAAGGAGGGCAGGACAGGAAGATAATGAATGAAGACAGGAGGGAGGAGGAGGAGGAGGAGGAGGAGGAGGAGGAGATGAGGATCCTAAAGGAGAGAAATCAGCGCTGAGCGGTGGACGGAGGAGTGGATTCATCCTTTCTTCAAAAATACACCTTTATACTGTATCTCTCCTCCCCTCCTCCTCCTCCACCTCCTGCCCCCTCCTCCTCCACCTCCTCCTCCCCCCTCTTCACCTCCTTTTCCTCCCTCGTTCAGACTGTTCTCTGTAAACATTCATGTGAACACATCAGCAGCAAACTGAAGCTCAGAGCTTCAACTGGTCCAACACAATGACAACCACCTGAACAAACACACACACACAAAGACAAAAACACACAAACAAACACAAACAAACACAAAAACACACAAACAAACACAAACAAACAAACACAAAGACAAAAACACACACACAAACACAAACAAACACAAAAACACACAAACAAACACAAACAAACAAACACAAAAACACACACACAAAGACAAAAACACAAAATAAACACAAAAACACACACACAAAGACAAAAACACACAAACAAACACAAAAACGCACAAACAAACACAAACAAACAAACACAAAGACAAAAACACACACACAAACACAAACAAAGACAAAAACGCACAAACAAACACAAACAAACACAAAAACACACAAACATACACAAACAAACACAAACAAACAAACACAAAAACACACACACAAAGACAAAAACACACAAATAAACACAAAGACAAAAACACACAAACAAACACAAAGACAAAAACACACAAACAAACACAAACAAACAAACACAAAAACACACACACAAAGACAAAAACACACAAATAAACACAAAGACAAAAACACACAAACAAACACAAAGACAAAAACACACAAACAAACACAAACAAACAAACACAAAAACACACACACAAAGACAAAAACATACAAACAAACACAAACAAACATAAAAACACACAAACAAAGACAAAAACACACAAACAAACACAAAAACACACAAACAAACAAACACAAAAACACATACAAAGATAAAAACACACAAACAAACACAAACAAACAAACACAAAAACACACACACACAAACACAAAAACACACACAAAAACAGACACACAAACATACAAACACAAAAGCACACACAAAAGCACACACAAAAGCACACACAAAAACACACACCCACAAAAACACACACACACAAACACAAAAACACACACAAAAACAGACACACAAAAATACAAACACAAAAGCACACACAAAAACACACACACAAACACACACACAAACACACAACCACAAAAACACACAACCACAAAAACACACAAACAAACACACAATCAAAAATACATACAAACACAGAATCAAACATACAAACAAACACACAATCAAACACACAAACACACAAACAATCAAATACACAATCCCACAAACATACAATCAAACACACAAACAAACTAACAAACAAACACACAAACAAACACACAAACACACAAACAAGCAGACAACTAAACAACAACATGGAGTGTGTTTGTTTTGATCTCTTCATCTGTTTTCTGCAGAATGCAACAGAATGGAAAATTACAAAAGTCACAGATTTTATGATATTTGGATATATATATATATATACACTGTATATATATATATACACTGTATATATATATATACACTGTATATATATATATACACTGTATATATATATTTATATACTGTATATATATACACTGTAAATATACACTGTATATATACAGTGTATATATATATATTCATATACTGTATATATATATATATAAATATATACAGTGTATATATATACACTGTATATATATACAGTGTATATATACAGTGTATATATATATATTCATATACTGTATATATATACACTGTATATATACACTGTATATATATACACTGTATATATATACATTGTGTATATATATATTCATATACTGTATATATATACTGTATATATATATATACAGTGTATGTATATATATGATATCTTAAACAATGAATAAAAACGCTAAAATAAAGAAATCAACCCAAAAACTAAATATGAATGACTGAACATATAAATAAATATCGATAAATATTAATGTCAATAATGAATGTGAGAAATAAGCCATCACGTCAAAATGTCAAAATGTCAAAATGACGTCTTTCCATAGAGTGTGAAGGTGTTTCGCTCCATCCCAGACCAGAGAGGAAGTGCAACAGCAGGAACCTGAAAACACAGGACGTGGCAGCGATGCCATCAACCTTCCTATGATTTGCTCTTTTCACGACGGTTAACGGTTTGAAACACA
>NC_137199.1:31549476-31551976 GCF_960531495.2 Zeus faber
TCTCCTCGCACCTTATCTCCTACAATGGCGCCAAAAGCCACGTTTGACAGCGAACAACGGGATTTCCTCGTTCCCTTCCGACGGCTGGTACGTTAAGGGTTAAGTCAAAGTTTTTTTTTTGGCAACTCACAAAAGACGTCGGTGCCTTCGAGCCCCACGACGCTGATGACGTCACCCTTTAATAACCCTTTCAAGTCCAAGAGCCTGGAAATATGGAACCGGTTCTGAGTCAGACGTAAAACCATATCGAAACAGTTATTACATAATCGCCCGGTCGCAATTATTTGAGCTGACCAGGATCATTTTGTCGATCTTTAGATTCCCAAAATCACATGTTTCGATCCAGATGTCGGGTGGAATTTTCCAACCAATAATAGAAAAGGTTCCGACGCAGTGTTTCCATCTGCTGGGCTGAGGCCAATGAAGCGTCTCCCCAAATCTTTATGCTCCAACGTCCAACGTCAATAAATGACTCCTCGTCAGGGAGACGTGTTATTACACTGTTATAGTAGAATATGAAATGATAATAATAATAAATAAAGCTGCAGGCAGCGTTACACAGGGTCCAGTTTAGTGGTGTTAGGCACGTTTTACATTTTGTCGATTTTCTGACACCGGGGATGAAACGACATCAATTCGGTGTGATTCTGACCCGAATCTGTGGAGTCGGACGGATTTTTAATTGTTGGGTTGAAAAGTCGTCTTTGTCCTGTGTCCTCTGACATCATCAGTGACCGCCCCGACAAAAGGTCTTGGAGCATATTTTACAATACAGCTGTTACAAGTTGTCGAGGTTGTGTAAATCACACCTTTTTACACCGACACCAATTTCGAAATTACAAATTCTTCAAATCTAAATATTGGACCTGTTGAACAAATTGAAGTCAAAGGTGGTTTTTTTTGCACTGGTAAGTTTGGAGGAATGATGACAAGACAGGTCAGATCACTGTTGTATGGAACAGTTTCCCAAAACATCTGGACAAAACAACCAAACAAAATATCTCACTTATTTATAAAGAGTACACGGCATGTAATAATTTTGTATTACAAAAAATTGGCAAAAAAATAAATATTTACGACTTAAAACAAGTTTTCAAAAAACAAATCAATATTTATAAAGACTGTGTAATCCTTTTACGTGCATGTAGATGAGTGTGTAAAGCAGCCGTCCATGTTTGCCTGTAAACAACAACTCCTTGTTATTATGACTCACCGAGTCTGTGGAAATAGAGCTGCACTCTCAGTGACGGGTGGTCGTTTGGTGCCGTGTGGGGCAACAATGACGGAGTGACGGAGTGACGGAGTGACGGAGTGATGGAGTGACGGAGTGACACGGTGACGACTTTCTGAGATTATTTATACGTTGCCAGGTCCTAGTTTTCCGATACTTTCCGAGTCCATGAAACGCATCATGGACTCTTAATGTTTGTATGTTACAACTTCCTCGAATCCAACAAAGTAAGGAGGTAAGACGACACACACACACACGCACACACGCACACACACACACACACACACACACACACACACACACGCACGCACACACACACACACACACACACACACACACAGACACACACACACACACACACACACGCGCACACACACACACACACACACACACACACACACACACACACACACACACTGGCCTGAAATATGCCAAGGAGAATAAAAATAAGAATCAGAACAATAACAAGCATGCGGGCTGGAGCCCTAATAATAATAATAATAATAATAATAATAATAATAATATATTACATTGTGTAATGACCTATTACAAAATGCAGTGTTTATTGTGTATTGTGGGGGATTACAACAAAATGAAATATCAAATACCAAAGTGTGAAGTGATATAAATGAAAATAGCGTGTTAATACATAGTTAATACATAGTTACTAAAATAGTTATTTCAAAGTTGCATTGAAATATTACACATTTATCATGAAAACGCGTGAACTCAAGCAATGTGTAATCAGTTATTATAGAATGTGGGTGTTAGTATACAAAAAAAGTCAGATTAATTACATTCTGGAAAGTCCGTGGTCATGTTTTTATGCATCATTGTGGAAGGTGTTGTTACAAACATGTCTTTCTTTCTTTCTTTCTTTCTTTCTCTCTCTCTTTATTGCTCCCTCCCTCTCGCCAGGCTGCTCAATCCACCACAGAGCAGAGCTCAATTTGCATCGGTTCCATCCCGACTGATTAGCAGCAGCGTGATTGCTATCAATCTCTTATTAGACTGTGTGTGTGTGTGTGTGTGTGTGTGTGTGCGTGCAAGTGCATGTGTGTGCGTGTGTGGGCGTGTGTGTGCAAGTGTGCATGTGTGTGTGTGTGTGCGTCAGCTGTTTATTATTACGGATTGAATTGTCGTCTGAAATTCAATTTCCTTTTGTAATTAGTCAGTGTGTTTAATCATGTCCATCATAACGTCTGCCGGCAAAACACCGGAACACACACACACACACACACACAGGCACACGCACACACACACACACAC
>NC_137199.1:31561976-31564476 GCF_960531495.2 Zeus faber
TGCATCTATTGATATATCTATCAATCCATCTTTCATTCTAATTATCTGTCTCTCTCTCTTTCTATCGCTCCATTTAGTGTTAAAGGAGATGTCCATCTATCTGTCTATCTGTCAGTCTGTCTGTCTGTCTGTCTGTCTACACTGAGCACTTTATCAGGTACACCTGTACACCTACTTCATGCGGTGATCTAATCAGCCAATCGTGCGGCAGCAGCGCAACGCATCACGTCCTGCAGCTTCACGTAACGTTCACGTCAACCATCAGAACAGGAAACGGTGTGATGTCGGTGTTTCCCACCGTGGCACTACCGTTGGCGCCAGACGGGCTGGTTTGAGCATTTCTGGGATTTTCACGCACGACAATCTCCAGAGTTTACTCAGAACGGTCCGAAAAAACCCATCAGCCATCGAGTCCAGAGGGCGGAGCCGCCTTGTTTTGGGGGAGAACGTCGACGGGGGAGGGGCGGACTGGTCGGAGCTACGCTCACTCCGTGAGCGCTCCGTACAATGTGGGGAGCAGAACAACATGTCAACACAACACCTGGAACCTGGAGGCGGATGGACTACAACAGCAGAACCGCGCCGGGTTCCACTTCCGTCAGAGGAACAGGAAGCTGAGGTTGCACCGGGCGAGGCTCCCAAAACTGGACCGACGTAGCCCGGTCCGATCAACCTCCATTCCTGCTGAGGCACATGAATCCATGGACCCCACCTGCCTTGTGTCCACAGTCCAGGCTGGTGGCGGTGGTGTCCTGGCGTGGGGAATGTTTCCATGGCACACTTTGAGGAACCATTTCACCGGCACCATCAAAGCATGTGTGCGTGCGTGCGTGCGTGCGTGCGTGTGTGTGTGTGTGTGTGTGTGTGTGTGTGTGTGTTGTAGTGTAGTGTGGTGTGTTGCGTGATAATTAAAGATTCTTCTTCTTCTGTCTCCAGTGCCGCAGACTATCTGAGCCTTGTTGCTGACCACGCGCATCCCATCATGGCCACGCCCATCTTCCAGCTTGATGACGCACCGTGTCGTTTCCTTCCCAGTCACCGGATCAGAAGCAACAGAACCTTGGGGGTGTGACGCAAGGGGAGGTTGAAGCTTCAACCTGCAGCTGAGGAATCTGCAGGAACTGTGCGATGACATCATGTCAACATGGAGCACGATGTCAAAGGAATGTTTCCAACATGGAGTCCACGCCAAGAGGAACTGAGGCTGTTTGAGAGCAAAGGGAGGCCCCGCCCGGTATTAGTACAGTGTTCCTAATAAACTGTGAAATGAGTATATCCGTCTGCCCGTCTGTCTGCCTGCCTGTCTGTCTGTCTGCCCGTCTGTCTGTCTGTCTGTCTGTCTGTCTGTCTGTCTGTCTGTCTGTCCACAGTGCATATACCACACCCTGCAGATATATCTTCAATTTCTTTACAAGCACCTCAGCCTGAACAGTGAAAGTCAAAAAGAGATTAAACATCAGAGATAGAAAGATGGAGAGAATAACCCAGAAGAGGCAGAAAACGAGTGAGGAAAAAAAATGAGAGGCAGAGAAATAAAGTGAGAGAGAGAGAGAGAGAGAAGAAAAACACATCAGAAGCCATATTTCAGAGCACTTCCACGTCGAATAAATCTCTTTACTGCTTTGTTTACCCAGCGCCATATTTATTTGTTATTCCCACTAAGACAACGGGAGGCAAATAAAACCTTGATGAGGCTTTTCACTGGCGGAGGAGAGGAAGAGGGGAGGATGAGGAGAGGAAGAGAGGAGAAGAAGGAAGAGGGGAGGAGGAGGAGCAGGAGAGCAAGAGGAGAGAATGAGGAGAGGATGAGAGGAGGAAGATGAGAGGAGAGGAAAAGGAGACCAGGACGGGCGGAAGAGTGGATGAGGAAGAGGAGAGGAGAAGGAGGAGGGGAGGAAATAGGAAGAGGAGAGGGTGAATCGAGGATGAGTGGAGGAAGAGGAGACGAGGAGGAGAGGAGTAGAGAAAGAGGAGAGGTAGAGGTGAGGAAGAGGAGAGGAAGAAGAAAGGAATAAGAAGATGAGGAGAAGAAGCAGGAGAGGATGGGAGAGGGAGAGGATGAAGAGGAGAGGAAAAGGGAGATGAGGGAGGGGGAGAGGAAGAGGGGTATCAGGAGGAGGGGTGGGGAGGGAGATGGGAGGGGGAGAGGAGCAGAAAAAAGAGAGGAGGGAGAGGTGAGGAAGAGGAGACGAAGAGGCAGGGAGGAGGAGAAAAGGGGAGGAAAAAGAGAGGACGAGCAGAGGAGGAAGAGGGGAGGGGAAGGAGAGGATGGGGAGAGAAGGAAGAGGGGAGGAGGGGAGGAGAAGAGGAGGCAGGTAGAGGAGAAGTGGGAAGGAGGAAGAAGAGGATGAGGGGAGGAGAAAGAAGAGAAGGAGAAGAGGAGGAGGAGGATAGGAAGAGGGAGAGGGAGAGAAAGCAAACGTGGAGGAGGAGAGGAAGAGGACGAGTGGAGGAAGAGAAGATGAGGAGAGGAGTAGAGAAAGAGGAGAGAAGGAGGTGA
>NC_137199.1:31566976-31574476 GCF_960531495.2 Zeus faber
ACAACTTTTTTCCCTTGAAACTTCCTTGGGGATCCACACATGCAGTGAGCGACGGAAACGCTGCGTCGCAGACGTCTCCAACGACTTTGTTCCAGTGTCGTTGTTCACTGAGCTGCTGTTTGATTCTACATCCACATCCAGAGACGAATCCTACAAGTAAAACAGGCGCCGTGTGGAAGCTACTGGACAACTGTGTGTCCAACTCCTGGAGGCAGAAGAAAGAAAGAAAGAAAAAACCTCTTCCTACGTATTACACCTCCTCTCGATTCTTTGTCGTTTCTCATCAGCCATTTAACTCTACGTCCTTGTATTTCAACCCCTCCCTCCCTCCATCCCTCCATCCCTCCCTTCTCCCCACCCACTGCCCTCTGTGATTTAATTAAGGCTGCTTTATGAATAAAAAAGTCCCCCCTCCCTTCTCTCCATCCCTCCCTCCCTCCATTTCTCTCTCCCTCCATCTCTCCGTCCCTCTCTCCCTCCCTTCCTCTCTCCCTCCCTCCCCCTCCTACTGTATTGATCTCAAAGGAAGGTAGGGGGGGGGGAGCCCTGCACTGGCCCTGCACAACTAACTTTGGTAGACGATACAGTTCGAGCAGGTAGGACTGAATAGGAGACAGGCAGACAGGCAGTCAGTCAGACAGGCAGACAGACAGATGGACAAATAGGAAGCTGGATGGATCAATACACAGGTAGAAGAAACAGCATCATGGCTGAAGCTGAAGGTATTTTAAACTGATTGAATACAAGTACAAAAAGCAGGAATGGAACCTGCTCATGCTACATGCTACATGCTACATGCTACATGCTACATGTGTAAACTAGGGTCCAGCGTACTCTAGTATACAAGAAAACATATTGATGGATTCTCAAACTTAGTTTGAACTCCTGTTGAACATGACATTCTGTCGGTCCCTGGTCAACGTAAAGTTGAACATTTCTACATCCATCTGATGCAGCGTCCACTAGGGGGCTGTGCCCAACGTCCACTAGGGGTTCGTGGTGTCCAACGTCCACTAGGGGTTCGTGGTGTCCAACGTCCACTAGGGGTTTGTGGTGTCCAACGTCCACTAGGGGTTCGCTGTGCCCAACGTCCACTAGGGGGCTGTGCCCAACGTCCACTAGGGGGCTGTGTCCAACGTCCACTAGGGGGCTGTGTCCAACGTCCACTAGCGGTTCGTGGTGTCCAACGTCCACTAGGGGTTCGCTGTGCCCAACGTCCACTAGGGGGCTGTGTCCAACGTCCACTAGGGGTTCGTGGTGTCCAATGTCCACTAGGGGTTCGTGGTGTCCAACGTCCACTAGGGGTTTGTGGTGTCCAACGTCCACTAAGGGTTTGCTGTGTCCAGCGTCCACTAGGGGGCTGTGTCCAACGTCCACTAGGGGGCTGTGTCCAGCGTCCACTAGGGGGCTGTGTCCAACGTCCACTAGGGGGCTGTGTCCAACGTCCACTAGCGGTTCGTGGTGTCCAACGTCCACTAGGGGTTCGCTGTGCCCAACGTCCACTAGGGGGCTGTGTCCAACATCCACTAGGTGTTTGTGGTGTCCAACGTCCACTAGGGGTTCGCTGTGTCCAACGTCCACTAGGGAATCGCTGTGTCCAATGTCCACTAGGGGGCTGTGTCCAACGTCCACTAGGGGGCTGTGCCCAACGTCCACTAGGGGTTCGCTGTGCCCAACGTCCACTAGGGGGCTGTGTCCAACATCCACTAGGTGTTTGTGGTGTCCAACGTCCACTAGGGGTTCGCTGTGTCCAACGTCCACTAGGGAATCGCTGTGTCCAATGTCCACTAGGGGGCTGTGTCCAACGTCCACTAGGGGGCTGTTCCCAACGTCCACTAGGGGGCTGTGTCCAGCGTCCACTAGGGGGCTGTGTCCAACGTCCACTAGGGGGCTGTGTCCAACATCCACTAGGTGTTTGTGGTGTCCAACGTCCACTAGGGGTTCGCTGTGTCCAACGTCCACTAGGGAATCGCTGTGTCCAACGTCCACTCGGGAGCGCTGTGTCCGCCGTGTTATTATTATTAATATATATATATATATATTTTATTTTATTATTATTTTTTTTTATTATGAGTGATGGTGTATTACCCAGAAATCCATAGCATCTAAACGTGGTAAACGGTGAAACGCTCCTGCGGGCCCCCCCATGGGCCCCCCATGGGCCACCACGGGCCCTTCATTAGGGGCCTCCAACACCTTCTGTAACACACTCTGCTTCAGCAGTGGAAATGGAGGTTCCTTCCCCCCTGTACAGTAAGTATCTATTATGTTTTGTCGATACAGTAATTAAATCGGACATCTTAATGTGATTCCCTGTGATCCATGGGCCTTTATGGATATAAAAGCTTTTCTGGCCCAGCGCCTGAAAGACGTCCAACAGATTTTGTGTGACTTACTATCGCTCCGACCGGGAGGGAAAGAATAAAACGGTAGAAAAAAAAATAGTTTGAGAGGTTGAGGCTGCGGCCGCGCTCGCCATCCTTTCTTAGCGGGCTAATTCACTTTTATGTCCATGACGCCATTTTGTCTTAATACATTTTCTTCCTTGAGTCGTTAAGCGGTATTACCGCTCCGTCTGCCTCCCTCCTCCTCCCCCTCTCCTCCCTCCCCTTCTCCCTCTGTTTCGGCTCTCCCTCTTTTCTTATCCTAAGCGATATTGCAGCCTCTTAGGGACATTTATGGAGATAATAAAACTTCAGCAGCGACGGATCAAGGGCCGGCGTGAGAGAGGGACGGAAATAGAAGAGGAGGGGGGTGAAGAGGAGGGAGAGAGAGATGGAGAGAGAGGGGGAAAGAGAGGGAGAGAGAGAGGGTGGGAGAGAGGGAGGGGGAGAGAGAGGGAGATAGAAGGAGAGAGAAGCGGGGGAGAGGGAGGAGAGACAGAGAACTAACAGAACAGTCGGAGAGATGAGATGACGGATGGGCTGAAGGATGGAGTGATGGATGAAGGTGGAGGGACTTTTCCTTTCTCTCTGTTCTGAATTAGAGACGTCTGATTTGAGCAATGGCAGGAGGCGCTCGCCAAACCGCACCCAGACCCAAACCACAACAAGGAGGCGGCGTCTGCCGCCGGCCATGCCAAGAACAGAGGGAGGGACGGGGGGAGAGATGGAGGAGGGGAGGGATGGAGGGAGGGAGGGAGAGAGGATGGAGGCAGAAGTTGGGGGGTGGCAGGGGAGGGAGGGAGGAGTGAGGAGGGGAGGGATGGAAGGAGGAGGGAGGGAGGGAGGGGGAGAGAGGGAGGAGGGGAGGGATGGAAGGAGGAGAGGGATGGAGGGAGGGAGGAGGGATGGAAGGAGGAGAGGGATGGAGGAGGGAGGAGGGAGAGAGGGAGGAGGGGAGGGATAGAGGGAGGTGGAAGGGAGGGAGGGAGTGGGGGAGGGAGGGGTGGAGGGAGGAGGGGACATGGACTGAGAGACACATCAAATCAAATGAATAAAATGTCTTGTTGCTGAATCCAGACTTTTCTGAAAGTTGGACAAACCAAGTGACGTAGCTGCTCCATCCGTGTGCTTCTTTCCAGAGTTTCCCGTCGACGTTGCAGCTTTGATTTGACACATTTTAATCGTAACTCGCGGTTACAAATCACAAAGCTAAAAGAAACATGTTTTGAAAGGACCAAGCTGTTTGTTTGTGTTGATAGATTCACATTTGATGCATGAAAAGAGGTCGCAGCAACTTCCTGCTCCGAGCCTCCTCACATCCTGTTCTATCCACTGTTTCATCCACTGCCGCCTCACAAACAACAACAACAATATGAAAAGATGGAGATGACGCCTCACAAACAACAACATGAAAAGATGACGATGACGCCTCACAAACAACAACAACAACAACAACATGAAAAGATGACGATGACACCTCACAAACAACAACAACAACATGAAAAGATGACGATGACACCTCACAAACAACAACAACAACAACAACATGAAAAGATGACGATGACACCTCACAAACAACAACAACAACAACAACATGAAAAGATGACGATGACACCTCACAAACAACAACAACAACAACAACAACATGAAAAGATGACGATGACACCTCACAAACAACAACAACAACAACAACAACAACATGAAAAGATGACAATGACACCTCACAAACAACAACAACAACAACAACAACAACAATATGAAAAGATGACGATGACACCTCACAAACAACAACAACAACAACAACATGAAAAGATGGAGATGACGCCTCACAAACAACAACAACATGAAGGATGAAGATGACGCCTCACAAACAACAACAACAACAACAACATGAAGGATGAAGATGACGCCTCACAAACAACAACAACAACAACAACAACAACAACATGAAAAGATGGAGATGACGGCTTAGACGTCCTCAGAGCCGCTGGGCCTCGCTGCATCGCCTCATATGTTCCTAAAACCTGAAGCTGGTGTGGATACCACAACAAAGATCCAGAATCACAGATTCCACCACCAACACCACCTTCATCTGAGTGAGCCCAGTGTTCGGTGCTGGAGCCTGGACGGCGGCGGATGGAGGGATGAGCTGCGGCAGAAGGACGCGTGGAAGAGTGATAGAAGGAAAGGTTAGAGATAAACGACAAGGAGAGGCTACAGGCTGAGAAGGGAAGAGCAAACACTGAAAGGAGGGGAGGAGGAAGAGGAGGAGGGGAGGGCGGGTGGAGAAGGGCAAGAAAGACAATGATGGAGTGAGGGAGAGAGGGGGGGCACAGGCGGAGGACGAGGGGAAGCCTCCAAAGATGGAGGAAAAATAACTGAGAAAGGGAGGGAAGGGAGAACATGGGGACAGTAAAGCACCGGAGGGATGGAGGGATGGAGGGATGGAGGGATGGAGGAATAGAGGGATGTAGGGATGAGAAGGGAATAGAGAGGGATGGAGGGATGGAGAAATAGAGGGATGGAGGAATGGAGGCATGGAGGTATGGAGGGATGGAGGGATGAAGAAATAGAGGGATGGAGGAATGGAGGCATGGAGGTATGGAGGGATGGAGGGATGGCGGGATGAGAAGGCAAGAGATATGGGTGGAGGGATTGAGGGATGGAGGAATACAGGGATGGAGGGATGGAGGGATGGAGGGGTGGAGGGATGAGAAGGGAAGAGCGAGAGGTGGTGGGGTGGAGGGGTGGAGGGGTAGAGGGATGGAGGGATGGAGGGATGGAGGTATGGAGGGATGGAGGTATGGAGGGATGGAGGGGTGGAGGTATGGAGGGATGGAGGGGTGGAGGGATGAGAAGGGAAGAGCGAGAGGTGGAGGGGTGGAGGGATGGAGAGATGGAGGGATGGATGGATGGAGGGGTAGAGGTATGGAGGGGTGGAGGGGTGGAGGGGTGGAGGGGTGGAGGGGTAAAAGAGCTGACTGCTTGGTTTTGCCTCATCAGCATCTGGGGAGAACCTTGTCACCAATAAATAACACTATGATGAGCAGACTGGACCGCTGGGCGTGCACGCACGTGTGTGTGTGTGTGTGTGTGTGAGCATGCATGTGCAGGTGGGGAGGGGGGGGGGGGTTCTGGAGGGGTTCAGATCCGTCTCCCAGCAGGTCACTGTTGCCAAGGTTACCAGGGGCCATCTTGCCAGAGGACCAATTAACTTATAGAACAGAACAGACCCAGAAGGAACAGAAAGAAAGGATGAAAGAATGAGTGTGTGTGTGTGTGTGTGTGTGTGCGTGTGTGTGTGTGTGTGTGTGTGTGTGTGTGTGTGTGTGTGTTTAATCTCTTTAGTCAGCCTGTGATCCAGTTAGCAGCAGTGAGTGGCTAATGTCAGGGCTAACTGGAGAGGAGAGGGTCGGCCAGCTGTGTGTGTGTGTGTGTGTGTGTGTGTGTGTGTGTGTGTGTGTGTGTGTGTGTGTGTGCTTGTGTGTGTGTGTGTGTGTGTGTGTGTGTGTGTGTGTGTGTGTGTGTGTGTGTGTGTGTGTGTGCTTGTCTGTGTGTGTGTGTGTGTGTGTGTGTGTGTGTGTGTGTGCTTGTCTGTGTGTGTGTGTGTGTGTGTGTGTGTGTAGATGTGTGCGTCTGTGTGTGTGTGTGTGTGTGTAGATGTGTGTGTGTCTGTGTGTGTGTGTGTGTGTGTGTGTGTAGATGTGTGTGTGTCTGTCTGTGTGTGTGTGTGTGTGTGTAGATGTGTGTGTGTCTGTGTGTGTGTGTGTGTGTGTAGATGTGTGTGTGTCTGTGTGTGTGTGTGTGTGTGTGTGTGTGTGTGTAGATGTGTGTCTGTGTGTGTGTGTGTGTAGATGTGTGTGTGTCTGTGTGTGTGTGTGTGTGTGTACATGTGTGTCTGTGTGTGTGTGTGTGTGTGTGTGTGTGTGTGTGTGTGTGTGTGTGTGTGTGTGTAGATGTGTGTGTGTCTGTCTGTGTGTGTGTGTGTAGATGTGTGTGTGTCTGTGTGTGTGTGTGTGTGTGTGTGTGTGTGTAGATGTGTGTCTGTGTGTGTGTGTGTGTAGATGTGTGTGTGTCTGTGTTTGTGTGTGTGTGTGTGTGTAGATGTGTGTCTGTGTGTGTGTGTGTGTGTGTGTGTGTGTGTGTGTGTGTGTGTGTGTGTGTGTGTGTGTGTGTGTGTGTGTGTGTGTGTGTGTGTGTGTGTGTGTGGCAGGGGGTCCCCATTAGCGCAGACAGATTGGATCGTGTGGTTCCAGACTCTGCTCCATTGTTCCTCTGCAGTTTGGAAGAGGGAGACGTTCTGAGATCATTCGTTCAAATCAGGGTTAAAAGAGAGAGAGGCGGAGGACGGGGCATCATCGAGTAATACAATAATAACACATAACAATAACACGAAGCCGGGCGTACCAACGCTTCTTCGTCCGTTGGAATCCCAAATTCCAAAAAATAGAAAAATTCGTAAGATTCTGAAACTTCTGAAAAGCCCTGCTTTAACAAGGAATGAACAGATACAGAACAGAGAAAAATTAAGAAACTTATACGACAACAACACTCTTTACAGCTGTTAAATAAAAGGCGACAATGCAGGGGCTCCCGAACCGGCCCCCAGGGCCCCTACAGGACCTCAAAGGAACTGCGGGGACGTCAGCCGTAAAATTATTTAATTATCTACGCATCTATTGATTTATTGATTGATTTATTTTTTTATTCATTGATTCATAAAATATTTATGGTTAAACTCACTGAAAATAGTGAGTTTTTGTGTGATGAGATTTGCACTTTTGTCACCAAAATTTAAGTTACATTTTTGAACAGGGGTCTCAAACCACGGCTTGGGGGCCACATCCGGCCTGCGAGACAATTTAACGTGAGCAGCTCCATGGTGATTATATATCATATTGATAAATGTGACCCGCAAATTATTCTTTCAAATCACGATCCACACAAATGTACTTAATATTTCCAAAATAACAAAAGAATAATACAAAAAAAATAAAAATAATAATAATAATAAAACACAATTGAATAAATCACAAGAGAGCTATTTCTAACAGGATTACGAGGCAATTCATATGTGTGGGAGAAAAATAAAAATTAATAAATAAATAAACAAAAC
>NC_137199.1:31579476-31594476 GCF_960531495.2 Zeus faber
TGGAGGAGGAGAAGGAGGAGGAGGTGGAGGAGGAGAAGGAGGAGGAAGTGGAGGTGGAGGAGGAGGAGGAGGAGGTGCATTTTGTTTTGTGTTGGGTTCTCGTCTCGATGAAAAGTCGAACCCAGATGTGATGGGATGCTGGAGCCCGTTACCGTGACGATACCCAGACAGTCAAAACAGCATGAGGAGGAGGAGAAGGAGGAGGAGGAGAAGGAGAAGGAAAAGGAGGAGGAGAAGGAGAAGGGGGAGAAGGAAGAGGAGAAGAGGGAGAAGAAGGAGGAGGAGGAGGAGGAGAGGAAGGAGGAGGAGAAGGAGGAGGAGGAGGTTAAGAAGGAGGAGGAGGAGAAGGAGGAGGAAGAGGAGGAAGAAGAGGAGGAGAAGGAGGAGGAAGAGCAAAAGGAGGTGGAGGAGAAGGAAGAGGAGGAGAATGGGGAGGAGGAGGAGAAGGAGGAGGAGGAGAAGAAGAAGAAGGAAGAGGAGGAGGAGGAGAAGGAGGAGAAGGAGAAGGAGAAGGAGGAGGAGGCGGAGGAGAAGGAGGAGAAGGAGGAGGAGGAGGATGAGGAGGAAGAAGAGGAGGAGGAGGGGGAGGAGGAGGAGGAGGAGGAAGAGGAGAAGGAGGAGGAGGAGGAGGAGGAGTAGGAGGAGGAGAAGGAGGAGGAAGAGGAAGAGGAGGAGGAGGAGGAGGAGGAGGAGGAGGAGAGGAGGAGGAGAAGGAGGAGGAAGGAGGAGGAAGGAGGAAGAGGAGGAGGAGGAGGAGGAGGAGGAGAAGGAGGAGGAGGAGGAGGAGGAGGAGGAGGAGGAGGAGGAGGAGGAGGAGGAGGAGGAGGAGGAGAAGGAGGAGGAAGAGGAAGAGGAAGAGGAGAGGAGGAGGAGGAGGAGGAGGAGGAGGAGGAGAGGGGAGTGGCTACACTTTTTATAAAGAACATGCAAAAAATGGTGAAAAACAATCAATGAACGTCATATTAATATGTAATATTTACAAGGAGCGTGAGGAGCAGCAGCAGCGTGTTGTGACGGTAGAAGCAACAGAAAACACTGACGGAGACACTTTCACACCTACACAGGACGGAGGCTCAGCTGTGGACACCAACCAACAAGAAGAGGGAGCAGGCTCCACTCAGCCTCCTTGTGGGTCTTGGTTGAGGAGGAAATGAAAGCTGCAGGCAGGAAGTCTCCACCTGCAGGTCCCTGCTCCTCCACCAGTAGATGGCGCTGTGATGCTTCACGATCAATGAGATGTGCAGATCCCAATCGCTCGCACCCAGATCCGATCGTAGATCAATACAGAGTTGAGTTGAGTTGAGTGTTGAGTGTTGAGTGTTGAGTGTTGAGTGTTGAGTGTTGAGTGTTGAGTGTTGAGTGTTGAGTGTTGCCTGGATGCGTTGAGCTCATCTTGGTTCTGCTTTTATTTTCTTCTCTTATCGTGTTGAGACGTGAGGTTGAACGTTGTGTTCGACACAATGTTTTGCATTGAACCAAGAAACATTTATTTTTGTTTAAATTCAGTATTTTATTCTATTTTTTATCATTTATTGAATTGAATCTTATTCATTTAGTATTATTATGGATGTGATCTTTACATAATTCATAAAAACTACCTGCGTTTATTTCTCATCCATTCATCCTACACCGATGGAGGGGAAATACATCCTCCACCTCCCTCCCTCCCTCCCTCCCTCTCTCCACCTCCCTCCATCTGTCCTCTTTTGTTCCCTCCTTTCTGTTCTTTCCTCCTGAAGTATCCTTCCTCCTTTTCTCCGCAGATATGACGACAAATCCCAGAAATTAATAAACTCTCAGCAGGGTGTGTGTGTGTGTGTGTGTGTGTGTGTATGTGTGTGTGTGTGTGTGTGTGTGTGTGTGTGTGTGTGTATGTGTGTGTGTGTGTGTATTTATGTGTGTACGTGCGTGTGTGCATGTGTGTGTGTGATCTCCTCCATGTTCAGATTAAGAGCTTAGCAGCATCATCAAACAAGTGGAAATGGGACACCGGTGGGGGACTCCACCCCTCCTTCCATCCCTCCATCCTCCACCCCTCCTTCCATCCCTCCATCCTCCACCCCTCCTTCCATCCCTCCATCCTCCACCCCTCCTTCCATCCCTCCATCCTCCACCCCTCCTTCCATCCCTCCATCCTCCACCCCTCCTTCCATCCCTCCATCCTCCACCCCTCCTTCCATCCCTCCATCCTCTACCCCTCTACTCCTTCAAGTCCTCCTTCCTTCAAGTCCTCCTTCCTTCAAGTCCTCCCTCCTTCAAGTCCTCCTTCCTTCAAGTCCTCCTTCCTTCAAGTCCTCCCTCCTTCAAGTCCTCCCTCCTTCAAGTCCTCCCTCCTTCAAGTCCTCCTTCCTTCAAGTCCTCCCTCCTTCAAGTCCTCCTTCCTTCAAGTCCTCCTTCCTTCAAGTCCTCCCTCCTTCAAGTCCTCCCTCCTTCAAGTCCTCCCTCCTTCAAGTCCTCCCTCCTTCAAGTCCTCCTTCCTTCAAGTCCTCCCTCCTTCAAGTCCTCCCTCCTTCAAGTCCTCCTTCCTTCAAGTGCTCCTTCCTTCAAGTCCTCCCTCCTTCAAGTCCTCCTTCCTTCAAGTCCTCCTTCCTTCAAGTCCTCCCTCCTTCAAGTCCTCCCTCCTTCAAGTCCTCCCTCCTTCAAGTCCTCCCTCCTTCAAGTCCTCCTTCCTTCAAGTCCTCCCTCCTTCAAGTCCTCCCTCCTTCAAGTCCTCCTTCCTTCAAGTGCTCCTTCCTTCAAGTCCTCCCTCCTTCAAGTCCTCCTTCCTTCAAGTCCTCCTTCCTTCAAGTCCTCCCTCCTTCAAGTCCTCCCTCCTTCAAGTCCTCCTTCCTTCAAGTCCTCCCTCCTTCAAGTGCTCCTTCCTTCAAGTCCTCCCTCCTTCAAGTCCTCCTTCCTTCAAGTCCTCCCTCCTTCAAGTCCTCCCTCCTTCAAGTCCTCCCTCCTTCAAGTCCTCCTTCCTTCAAGTCCTCCCTCCTTCAAGTCCTCCCTCCTTCAAGTCCTCCCTCCTTCAAGTCCTCCCTCCTTCAAGTCCTCCTTCCTTCAAGTCCTCCCTCCTTCAAGTCCTCCCTCCTTCAAGTCCTCCCTCCTTCAAGTCCTCCCTCCTTCAAGTCCTCCTTCCTTCAAGTCCTCCCTCCTTCAAGTCCTCCCTCCTTCAAGTCCTCCCTCCTTCAAGTCCTCCTTCCTTCAAGTCCTCCCTCCTTCAAGTCCTCCCTCCTTCAAGTCCTCCCTCCTTCAAGTCCTCCTTCCTTCAAGTCCTCCCTCCTTCAAGTCCTCCTTCCTTCAAGTCCTCCCTCCTTCAAGTCCTCCCTCCTTCAAGTCCTCCTTCCTTCAAGTCCTCCCTCCTTCAAGTCCTCCCTCCTTCAAGTCCTCCCTCCTTCAAGTCCTCCCTCCTTCAAGTCCTCCCTCCTTCAAGTCCTCCTTCCTTCAAGTCCTCCCTCCTTCAAGTCCTCCCTCCTTCAAGTCCTCCTACGTTACATGGATCTTTCTACCCGGGTGTCTGTCCTCCTCCTGCATCGTCATGGTAACCACCAAACAACAGCAGCTTCTACGTGTTCTGAAGCAGCAGAGGATCAAAGAGACGCGACGACAACAATCTGTTTGACTTCACGTCTGCTCCCATTAAACACAATTACACCCAGAATGCACCGCCCTCAGCGCGCGGGTGTGTGTGTGTGTGTGTGTGTGTGTGTGTGTGTGTGTGTGTGTGTGTGTGTGTGTGTGTGTGTGTGTGTGTGTGTGTGTGTGTGTGTGTGTGTGTGTGTGTGTGTGTGTGTGTCCTGGTATTTCCAGGAAGTGGTCGCTGGCCTGAGACTATTATCTCTTCCTCCTCCAATCAAATCAGTGAGAGTGAAACATGCGGTTGGAAACACACACATACACACACACACACACACACACACACACACACAAACACACACACACACAAACTCACGCATGTTTAACCAAAACATCCACTAACTATCATTGTTGTGTTAAGGAAAGGAAATCCCTGTGCAATCCACACGCTGCCAACATGGTTCCTCCCTGTGTGTGTGTGTGTGTTTGGTCTAGCGATGCTATCTCTCTCCGTCTCACTGACGGAGGGGAAGTGAAGAATCAGGCGCTCGGTCGCTGCGTAAACACACTGATAGCAGCTTGAGGCAGAGGAGCTCCGTTCGTTCACTCATTCATTCAATTATTTAATCCTTTCAATAGTTCATCAATTCATTTATTCATTCATTTCTTTAATAGTTCATACATTCATTTACTCTCACCCACCCATTCCCTTGCCCACTTCCCTCATTCATTCATTCATTCATCCATTTATTCATCCATTTATTCACTCACTCACTCACTCACTCATCCATCCACGTAACATAATGATACAAAAAAAACTTTACGCTTCAAATAATGGACAAAACGTTCAATTTTATTTTGTATTCAAATCAAGTGAATAATAAAATAATTTATATATTTTTTTATTTTGATATTAAAGAAAACAACAGATAAACTTCATCTACTCATCAGTTCAAAACACATTTTCTGATATATATATTTAAAATATATGTTAATATATATTCACAATTTATATTTATTGTATATTTTATGTGAATAAACCAACATATAAAAAAACAATATTAATAACAAAAAATATATATATTTTTTAAGATGATCCATGTTTGATGCTTTCATAAACTTTAATATGAAATTTAAAATAAATGTTATCTTATTTTAAAATGAAATATTGATTTTAAAATATATATTTATCTTTTTTAAATATTGAATATGTATACAAATTTAATATAGATTTTAAAATCTAGTTTCATATGTGTTATTTTATTCTTTCCATGTTAGTTTGTAAAACTCACATCAGCACAGAAAACAACGTGACGTCCTGACGTTCACACCCCCACAGGCTGCACCAGCCTACACCACCCTCCGCTTCCTTTCTTTCCCTCCTTCCTCTCCTCCCTCCATCCTGTCCTCACTTCCTTTCTTCCCCCTTTTCATTCTTTTTTTTTCCATTATTTTTCATGTTTTGTCTTCTTCTGTCTTCTTTCCCTCCCTCCTTCTCCCCCTTTCCCCCCCCCAGGGGTTGTCTCCTCTCTCCACGTTTCCTTTAGCTCCTTTTCTTTTCCTCTCTCCATTTCGTGTTCCCTCCTCTCCTCCCTTTTCCTCCCACAATCTCTAATAAAATCACTATTTCACAGCATTTCATTCAGTTAATTATAATTATTTTTGTCGTCCTTCCTCTTGTTATTTCTATCATTATTGTTCTTATTTTTTTATCTGAGTACATTTTAATTGAGTGGTGCGATAGGGAGCAGGTGCATGTGTTTTATTTGCAGTTTTTTAATGATTTTCGGAGTCGTTCCAACCTTCATAAATAACGTTTGGAATGACCGAACGGAGCTGGACTGGAGCGTGCGAACCATTTTGACCCAAATTAGAAAATTAAAATAAAAAAAACAGCCAAATTAATTAAACCAAACCATCCCAGAATAACTGCTCCCAGTCTGGCCACGGGGGGTCGCTCCGGGTTCAGCGGCTCCACCCGAGCCGCTGAACCGCACCCGACCGCCCCCGACTCATCGATACTCCAGCAGGTTTTAGGGGAACAGAGCGCGCTGACTGGACTGATTCCGTGCGCACGCTCGTTACAGCAAATAATAATAATAATAATAATAATAATAATTTATCCAGCAGTCTGGGTGTTAAAGGGGAAATTTGCCACGTGTCTCATTTCAATTTGGTATTTGGTTTGTGAACCGGAGAGAACTGGAAAGCTTGTTTTCAGGAAGTCCTCCCCCTTGAACCCAAGTGTCACCGGGGGAGTGATGGAGGGTTTGGGGGGGAGTCAGGGGAGGGATGGAGGGTTTGGGGGGGAGTTGGGGGAGGGATGGAGGGTTTGGGGGGGAGTCGGGGGAGGGATGGAGGGTTTGGGGGGGAGTCGGGGGAGGGATGGAGGGTTTGGGGGGGAGTTGGGGGAGTGATGGAGGGTTTGGGGGGGAGTCGGGGGAGGGATGGAGGGTTTGGGGGGGAGTTGGGGGAGGGATGGAGGGTTTGGGGGGGAGTCGGGGGAGGGATGGAGGGTTTGGGGGGGAGTCGGGGGAGGGATGGAGGGTTTGGGGGGGAGTTGGGGGAGTGATGGAGGGTTTGGGGGGGGGTTGGGGGAGTGATGGAGGGTTTGGGGGGGAGTTGGGGGAGTGATGGAGGGTTTGGGGGGGAGTTGGGGGAGTGATGGAGGGTTTGGGGGAGGTTAAGTGGACCCGTCACGCATCAGACTGGCAAGAGCAAAATGGTCGCAGTGACAAACTGCTGCAGTGCTGCTCAGGAGCCTCACTGCTGTGTGTGTGTGTGTGTGTGTGTGTGTGTGTGTGTGTGTGTGTGTGTGTGTGTGTGTGTGTGTGTGTGTGAGTATGTGTGTGTGTGTGAGTGTGTGTGAGTGTGTGTGTGTGTGTGTGTGAGTATGTGTGTGTGTGTGAGTGTGTGTGAGTGTGTGTGTGTGTGTGTGTGTGTGTGTGTGAGTGTGTGTCAGTGTGTGTGTGTGTGAGTGTGTGTCAGTGTGTGTGTGTGTGTGTGTGTGTGAGTGTGTGTGTGTGTGAGTGTGTGTGTGAGAGTGTGTGTGTGAGTGTGTGTGTGTGTGTGTGTGTGTGTGTGTCTATACCTCTACTCTACTGTTCTATACCTCTACTCAACTGCTCTATACCTCTACTGTTCTATACCTCTACTCTACTGTTCTATACCCCTACTCTACTTCTCTATACCTCTACTGTTCTACACCTCTACTCTACTGTTCTATACCTCTACTCTACTGCTCTATACCTCTACTCTACACCTCTACTCTACTGTTCTATACCTCTACTCTACTGCTCTATACCTCTACTGTTCTATACCTCTACTCTACTGTTCTATACCTCTACTCAACTGCTCTATACATCTACTGTTCTATACCTCTACTCTACTGTTCTATACCCCTACTCTACTTCTCTATACCTCTACTGTTCTACACCTCTACTCTACTGTTCTATACCTCTACTCTACTGCTCTATACCTCTACTCTACACCTCTACTCTACTGTTCTATACCTCTACTCTACTGCTCTATACCTCTACTGTTCTATACCTCTACTCTACTGTTCTATACCTCTACTCTACTGCTCTATACCTCTACTCTACTGCTCTATACATCTACTGTTCTATACCTCTACTCTACTGTTCTATACCTCTACTCTACTGATCTATACCTCTACTCTACTGTTCTATACCTCTACTCTACTGCTCTATACCTCTACTCTACTGCTCTATACCTCTACTCTACTGCTCTGTGTGTGTGTGAGTATGTGTGTGTGTGTGAGTGTGTGTGAGTGTGTGTGTGTGTGTGTGTGTGTGTGTGTGTGTGAGTGTGTGTCAGTGTGTGTGTGTGTGAGTGTGTGTCAGTGTGTGTGTGTGTGTGTGTGTGTGTGAGTGTGTGTGTGTGTGAGTGTGTGTGTGAGAGTGTGTGTGTGAGTGTGTGTGTGTGTGTGTGTGTGTGTGAGTGTGTGTCAGTGTGTGAGTGTGTGAGTGTGTGTCAGTGTGTGTGTGAGTGTGTGTGAGTGTGTGTGTGTGTGTGTGTGTGTGTGAGTGTGTGTGAGTGTGTGTCAGTGTGAGTGTGTGTGAGAGTGTGTGTGTGAGTGTGTGTGAGTGTGTGTGTGTGTGAGAGTGTGTGTGTGTGTGTCAGTGTGTGTGTGTGTGAGTGTGTGTCAGTGTGTGTGTGTGTGAGTGTGTGTGAGTGTGTGTGTGTGTGAGTGTGTGTGAGTGTGTGTGTGCGTGAGTGTGTGTCAGTGTGTGTGTGCGTGAGTGTGTGTCAGTGTGTGTGTGTGTGAGTGTGTGAGTGTGTGTCAGTGTGTGAGTGTGTGAGTGTGTGTCAGTGTGTGTGTGAGTGTGTGTGAGTGTGTGTGTGTGTGTGTGTGTGTGTGAGTGTGTGTGAGTGTGTGTCAGTGTGAGTGTGTGTGAGAGTGTGTGTGTGAGTGTGTGTGAGTGTGTGTGTGTGTGAGAGTGTGTGTGTGTGTGTGTCAGTGTGTGTGTGTGTGAGTGTGTGTCAGTGTGTGTGTGTGTGAGTGTGTGTGAGTGTGTGTGTGTGTGAGTGTGTGTGAGTGTGTGTGTGCGTGAGTGTGTGTCAGTGTGTGTGTGCGTGAGTGTGTGTCAGTGTGTGTGTGTGTGAGTGTGTGTGTGAGTGTGCACACTCTCAGACAGTGTCATTTATAGGTGGACACACGTGGCAGCGCGAGGAAGTGCAGGTGACCTCATAGATTGTGACATCATGAGGAGCATGATTTATCCTCCTGCTCCGAAACGAGGAAACGAGGGAACGAGGAAATGAGGAAACAAGGGAACGAGGGAACGAGGAAACAAGGGAACGAGAAACAAGGAAACGAGGAAACGAGGAAACGAGGAAACGAGGGAACGAGGGAACAAGGAAACGAGGGAACGAGAAACAAGGAAATGAGGGAAGGAGGGAACAAGGAAACGAGGGAACGGCAGCCGCTCTGGAAGCAGAGTGGTGGTCTGGCATCCTCAGGGGTGGTGTCCTTGAGCCAGGCACCTGCCCCCTCAGGGCTCAGCTGCTCAATTGTTTCTCATTTCAATTCGGTTCATTTACAACAGACGGAAACGTTTGACGAGGAGGAAACATTCACCTCAAATCGCCAGTGACCCTCCCTGTGATCTCTGAGGACCCGCTATGGGGGTCTAGAACCACAGGTTGGAAACCACGGGTCTAGAGTCTCTGATGGACCCTTCCTGTGACGCCAACACGGGACCAACACGCAAACCACACGCAGAGGTTGAAAGGACACGGAAATGAATGGAAGAGAAGAGGAGCAGAACGGAGTGAAGGGGGAGGAGAGAGGTAGAGGAGGAGGAGGAGGAGGAGGAGGAGGAGGAGGAGGAGGTGGAGGACACTGAGCGGAAGGGAGAAAAGAGGTGAGGAAGGCGGCGGCGGAGAGGATTCCCAACAAAGGAGAGGGGAGATGATGGAGGAGGTGACGGAGGAGAAAGAGAGTCGAACAACACGGAGATGGAGGAGGTAAAGAGAAGAAAAGAGGGAGAGAAAGGAAAGAGCTGAGGCAACACAGACGACGGGAGGATGAAAGAAAAGAAAAGGAGGAGGAGGAAGAGGAGGAGGAGGAGGAGGAGGAGGAGGAGGAGGAGGAGGAGGAGGAGAGCAATCAGCGTGTTTATAGAAAATGAACCGATGACCTCCAACCAACACACACACACACAGTCCATATGAAGCATTTACAGCATAAACAGGTGCAATGTACTGAGTTATGAAGTGAGTCACCTCTACTCTACTGCTCTATACCTCTACTCTACTGTTCTATACCTCTACTCTACTGCTCTATACCTCTACTCTACTGCTCTATACCTCTACTCT
Organism: Zeus faber; assembly: GCF_960531495.2. Lineage (NCBI taxonomy): Eukaryota > Metazoa > Chordata > Actinopteri > Zeiformes > Zeidae > Zeus > Zeus faber. The sequence goes on from NC_137199.1 coordinate 31,588,873, forward strand.
ACTGCTCTATACCTCTACTCTACTGTTCTATACCTCTACTCTACTGCTCTATACCTCTACTCTACTGCTCTATACCTCTACTCTACTGCTATATACCTCTACTGTTCTATACCTCTACTCTACTGCTCTATACCTCTACTGTTCTATACCTCTACTCTACTGCTCTATACCTCTACGCTACTGCTCTATACCTCTACTCTACTGTTCTATACCTCTACTCTACTGTTCTATACCTCTACTCTACTGCTCTATACCTCTACTCTACTGCTCTATACCTCTACTCTACTGCTCTATACCTCTACTGGTCTATACCTCTACTCTACTGCTCTATACCTCTACTGTTCTATACCTCTACTCTACTGTTCTATACCTCTACTCTACTGCTATATACCTCTACTCTACTGCTCTATACCTCTACCGCTCTATACCTCTACTCTACTGCTCTATCCCTCTACTCTACTGCTCTATACCTCTACTCTACTGTTCTATACCTCTACTCTACTGTTCTATACCTCTACTCTACTGCTCTATACCTCTACTCTACTGCCCTATACCTCTACTCTACTGTTCTATACCTCTACTCTACTGCTCTATACCTCTACTCTACTGTTCTATACCTCTACTCTACTGTTCTATACCTCTATTCTACTGCTCTATACCTCTACTCTACTGCTCTATACCTCTACTCTACTGCCCTATACCTCTACTCTACTGTCTATACCTCTACTCTACTGCTCTATACCTCTACTCTACTGTTCTATACCTCTACTCTACTGTTCTATACCTCTATTCTACTGCTCTATACCTCTACTCTACTGCCCTATACCTCTACTCTACTGTTCTATACCTCTACTCTACTGCTCTATACCTCTACTCTACTGCTCTATACCTCTACTGTTCTATACCTCTACTCTACTGTTCTATACCTCTACTCTACTGTTCTATACCTCTACTCTACTGCTTTATACCTCTACTCTACTGCTCTATACCTCTACTGTTCTATACCTCTACTCTACTGTTCTATACCTCTACTCTACTGTTCTATACCTCTACTCTACTGCTCTATACCTCTATTCTACTGCTCTATACCTCTACTCTACTGCTCTATACTTCTACTCTACTGTTCTATACCTCTACTCTACTGCTCTATACCTCTATTCTACTGCTCTATACCTCTACTCTACTGCTCTATACTTCTACTCTACTGCTCTATACTTCTACTCTACCTCTATTCTACTACACTAAACCATCCTTTCAGCTAAATCTGACAGGATTTGACATCAAAGCAGGAATCTGAAATTCGACAAATCAACAAAAACTGAATCATAATAGTGGAGCTTACAGGATGTTTGCAGCACGGCAGCAACATCCTGCACAGCGTTGCTTGGGAACAGAGCCTTCGCTGTCCAGACGCGACATCATTTTATTTATGTGTGTTTTTCTGTTTGTTTTCCTGATGCTGGGATCGCTGCCCAGTGCCAGAGGCTCCGGGTTCGACTCCCAAAAGCAAAACCAGCTTCAAACAAACTTGGTATTACACAGTGTTGTTTAAAGGCACACACTGTGTGATACTCATAATTGATGAAAGAATGTTTGGTCACAATGTAAATAATTGTTTGAATGCAGACATTTGACTATTTAATGAACTACACTGTACATTTGACTGAGCAAACTGTAATAACTTAGTAAATACATAAAACAAATAAAATGATAATTCATACCCTGTATACCCATATTGATAATTTATTCACATTGTATTGCATTATTCTGTTAATTTTTGAAAATATAATTTTTTTTTGTATTTTTTAGCTACTTTGGCAATTTGGTCATTTAAATTTAAATTGTATTTTTACTTTATTATTTTATTTTACTTTTTCAGCTTTTGTATGCTTATCATCTGTATAAACGCACCAATTCTGATTAAATAACAATTTGGTCAACATTCAATTTAAGGAATATCCGTCCATCCATAATTTACTGAATTTCACTGAAAATCTGACGTAACTCAAGTTTTGTTCCAGTGGTGACTAAAGTTTAAAAGCACTTCCACTTTTTAACAGAAGTTGTAATGGATTTTGGGATAATTGCCCTTTTCCCGCTTCATGGTCTGACGTTTGAAGTGAAGCTCGTCGACTTAACCACATAAATTATGAATCCAGGAGGAAACTGGAAAAATAATTTGCATTTGATTGTGAAACGCCGTAAATCCTTGTTACACTCGGGCCATTATTTTCATTTTTACAAGTGGAGCGTCTGTCAGAGGCTGAAGGCTCCGTGTGCTTCCACGGTGACATAATTTGGTGTTTTTAGCCTCTTTGCATGTATTTAAGGTGCTTGAGAGACTGTGTGTGTCTGTATGTATGTGCCGTTCTGTGTTATAAATCCAGATGGCACAGCGAGCGTAACATCTCACACACACACACACACACACACACACACACACACACACACACACACACACACACACACACACACACACACACACACACACACACGTGCATGCATGCACGTCTGTGTGGATACAGTAACTAACTCATTAAAATGGCTCATTTCACCTCAACCTCTGCCAACACACACACACTGCTGTTGGATCCTGCGGCTACACACACACACACACACACACACACACACACATATGGCCACAAGCTCACACACACTCACACACCTCTCCATGTCGGTACTGAAACTTAAATGCTGTTTAACCCTTGTATTTACTGCCTCAGGTCTTGTTATTGTAATGATCAATGAAGCTCACGCTGCATTAGTTCTCTGTTTGACAAGGTAGAATGACTTTCATTTTCTGACTTTCATACATAAAAAAAATAAACAAGAATGTGGGATGGGAGAGGTTGCCAGGCATGCCTTCTATCCCTCTTTTTAAATCCTCCTACTTAAAAAGACCCACATTGACCCAACGCAACCCACGTTGATGGATTTTTTAAGGATTGCTTCACGTATACCAGCTTCTATTTTCTATTTAACCCCCCTCCACATCAGACTATAAACTCTTTTTAATATCGTCTCGCAACCACATGTTTAAGCTCCTTCTCGTTTCGTGTATATACTTTTATTCCTCGCCATCATTCCTCCGACATTTTCCCCATCACCCCCTCCCGCCGAGGTCGATGCCTTTCAGCCTTTTTTCCATTGTTTCATGAGAACTCGGTGTTTGTGAAGTGGCGCCGTAACGTTTCCCCGAGGCCGTGCTCAGAGCACCGGGAGCCAAGGAGGAGTCACCTCCACGCCGCTCCCCCCTCCTCCCCCCTCCTCTCCCCTCCTCCCCCCCTCCTCCCCCCTCCTCTCTCCTCCTCCGCCCTCCTCCCCCTTCCTCTCTCCTCCTCCCCCCTCCTCCCCCCTCCTCTCTCCTCCTCCGCCCGACGCGGAATTTATACATTTTTGCGTTTGTAGCGTGTTTCTGTGGAAAGCCAACGTCATAAAAAATCACCATAAACCATGAAGCACATAAAACAAAATGGATGGTCGCATGAAAAACAAGGTTTAGTCACAAAATCAAAGTTTAGCAAATAAAGAGACTTGTGGTCGTATTTCGAGGGAGAGAGAGGGAGGAAAGTAAAGAGAGAGAGGAGGGAGGAAAGGAGAGAGAGAAGGAGGGAGGAAAGGAGAGACAGAAGGAGGGAGGAAAGGAGAGAGAGAAGGAGGGAGGAAAGGAGAGAGAGAAGGAGGGAGGAAAGGAGAGAGAGAAGGAGGGAGGGAAGGAGAGAGAGAAGGAGGGAGGAAAGTAAAGAGAGAGAGGAGGGAGGAAAGGAGAGAGAGAAGGAGGGAGGGAAGGAGAGAGAGAAGGACAGGGAACCTATCATCCCCATGTACCAAGGCAGAGGTGATGCTCTACCTCTCTCTCTCCCTCCCTCCCTCTCTCTCCCCCCTCTCCTTCTCCCTCTCTCTCCCTCTGTCTCTCCCTCTCTCTCTCTCCCTCTACCCCCCTCTCCCTCCCCCCCCCTCCCTCTCCCTCTACCCCCCCTCCCTCTCTCTCTCTCCCTCTTCCCCCCTCTCTCTCTCTTCCCCCCCCCCTCTCTCTATCACTGTGTAATAACTGTATATTGATTAGTGATTCTAGACAGCTACAACACAGATACTACAACAATACTACAGTGATACTACACAGATAATACGCTCAGATACTGCAGCTACAACATGTCCTGCAGACGCTGAAGCTCCTGATCTGATTTTCCCAAATCCATGCATCAGAGCGAAGGCAGCGCTCCGTCACTCAAACCCAAAAACACAAGTGCCACCCCCCCCCCCCCAGTACATTACATAACATTACATTACATTTAGTCATTGATCAGACGCTTTTATCCAAAGCGACTTACAATTGTTCAAACACCGATGGACACAGCCATCAGGAGCAATTAGGGGTTAAGTGTCTTGCTCAAGGACACTACAGCATGCTAGCAGGAGGAGCCTGGGTACCCCCCAAAAGCCCTGAACACACAAACACACACACACACACACACACACACACACACACACACACACACACACACACACACACACAGACACACACACACACACACACACAGACACACACACACACACACACACACACACACACAGACACACACACACAGACACACACACACACACACAGACACACACACACACACACACACACACACACACAGACACACACACACACACACACACAGACACACACACACACACACACACACACACCCCTTGATCCAATCTTTCCCTCAGGACCCAGAAAAACATCCACCACCTCCCAGAAATCTGCTTCCAGTTTGGGCCTGCGCTTGGGTTTTTTGGGGGCTTTCTGTAGATCAGACTACGGAGCCTGTGTGTGTGTGTGTGTGTGTGTGTGTGTGTGTGTGTGTGTGTGTGTTTGTGACATACCAGCATTAATAGGACATTCAGATTGTCAGGATACATTTAATGTTCTCACACGTCCCAATGTCCAATGTTTCATTGATCAAAGTCTTTCTAAGTCATTTCATAACATGATTCATACTGTTCACTCCTGCCATCCCAGACACCACCAGTGAAGTGGATGAAGTGAAGAACATTGTTGATATTGTTCCAATGGCACCTGTCAAGGGGTGAGATATATTTGGGGTCATGGGGCCCAAGGCTCATTGATGCGCGTGGGGAGCCAAGTCTAGCCCGTCTGGTTGGGTACCCCAGAAGAACTACTGCAGCACGTGTGGAAAAAGTGGATGTTGCTGTGATAGAAAGGTGTAGAACACACAGTGCAAGGCAGCTTGCTGCGTATGGGAGCTCACAGTGTCCATGCTGACCCCTGTCCACCCCTGAAAGCACCTACAATGGACATGTGAGTGTCACAACTGGACCATGGAGCAATGGAAGAAGGTGGAGGTCTGATGAATCACCTTTTCTTCTACATCATGTGGATGGGTGGGGTTAGGGTCCAATCTGATGGAGCATCTGTGGAATGTGCTGGAACAACAAGCCTGATCCATGGGGGCCCCACCTCCAACTTCCAGGACTTAAAGGATCTGCTGCTAACGTCTTGGTGCCAGATACCACAGGACACCTTCAGAGTCTGGTGGAGTCCAAGCCTCCACCTCACAGCTGTTTTGGGAACACCAGAGGGAGCTACACAAT
>NC_137199.1:31596976-31599476 GCF_960531495.2 Zeus faber
GGAGCAGCGGTTCCCGGGGACCGGCCCTCGCTCTGGGGGCCCATGGGGAGAACATGCAAACGCCACACGGGAAGGCCCCGCTCGGGTCCCGCCCACAAGCTCCTCGCTGAGACCGAGCCGCCATATCACTGCTTTTCCATTCATTATGTCACGACACGTTCATTGATGTGATGACTCATGAGGAAGGACGTTCAGGATGAATGAAAAGCATCGGCCCGGGAGGAGTGAGGCTGAGGCGTCTGTAACATCCGTTCAACAGCATTCAGGTGGAGACGGGAAGGAGCCTGGAATGTTTCTCTTTCCTTGAACTCCGTCTCGGCTCCGTCGTCTCAGCTCCACGTTGAAGGTTCGTCAGATTTGCTGCTTCTGGTTAGGCATCTTCTGCCGAACGGACGACGGGATGCCGTGACCTTTCCAGCAGCCAAGGTTGCAGAACCCTGCTCTCGTGCTTCAAACGGACACACAAAAAGCAGATCCTGCAGATCCGCTCGTTCAAGCTTGAACCTTGACAAGACGCACGTCGCAGCAGACAGAGAGGTGTCCACGCCGCAGGTATCCAGGTCGTCACTGAATCCTTCCGGAGCCTCCAGCAGAAGGACGGACCCTCCGTGTTCTTCTCTCTTCTTCTCGTCCGTGGAAACGTGCGGGAACACACCCCCCCCCCCCTAGCCCCCACAGCGTGGTGCAGGGACCTCCTCCGTCAGACCCCACCCGAGGTTCCTGTGCGATGGGAACCACCGCGACGCTTCATCTGCGAAGCAGCTGCTGCTGCCACCGCTCCGTGAGGAAACCCAGACGCTCACTGTGTCAGGAACAGCTCCACCCGTCGCTGGAGGACGCAGGAGGGAAAGAAGAACTCTTCTCCTAAATCTGTCGTGAGCTCATGAGACGTCCTCAGCGCCTCGCTCGCTGAGCCGGGCTGAGCCGGACACTCGTACATTTAATCCCCAGATCAACTAATTCGACGACAAACCGCACGTCGAGAAAAGACGATTGAGAGCTGCAGAGATAATATCTGTGAGAAATCAGATAATCGTGACGTTTCAATCCACAAAACACTCTGGGGCTATTTCAAATACACAAAACAAAGTAGGAGGCTTTGAGGGGAGGGCCAAGGCCTCGCTGCAGCCTCTTCTTCTCTTTCTCTCCTCTCGCCCAAATACTCCAGGCGCTGACGTCGCAATTATTGCCCCGTCACGGCTGGTCCCGCCAGGGGCAGAGCGGCCATCTTTGCTCTGTCTCCCTCGCTCTGTTTTACTCCGACCTCGGGCCGCACCGCCTCATCCGTCAATCTCCGAAGAGGAGCAGAGAAGCCGCTGTGTAAGAGGCGCCGACGGCGCGTTGATCTACGGCGCCGTTTGAAACATGGAGGAGGACCCCCTGCCACCGAAACGCTCGCTTTGGTCTCGGCCAACACACACACGCACGCACGCACGCACACACACACACACACACACACACACACACACACACACACACACACACACACACTGCAGCGCGGCCCCCCTCGGTGGGATTGCACCAGAGAACATCCCACAGATCTGAACATGTAAAACATCAGAGAAATTAAACTCTGAGATAGCAAATCCACGACTGAAATACTGGAAAATCTGAATAACAAGCTGAAATATTTTGGTAAAAAATAAAGAAGCTCACATGAAAAGAATTGAGTTGAATTTTCAAAACGATGATAATGATCTACAGTGTAAAACATTGTTTAAAATGATGTGAAGACTTTGTTGGAACTGCGGAGGAGCCTCCATGAGAGCCATGCGTCTTTGAACCCTTTTCATTCTTTTGTTTATTCTATTCCTTTGTATTTCATACTTTTCTAGGTACAAGTAGAAGCAGGTGGAGCAACGAAAACTCAAACCTCGATGTCGTCAAAGTCAACCTCATTTACCGATTTGATGTTTTACACAATGTTTAAGACACAATGTGTTGTTTACTTGTTGTTGTTGATGTTCAGAGTCTGCACCTTTCATTTTGTTCTATTGTCTTTGTCACCGCGGGAGATTTTTAAAACTAGAAAATATGAACATGTGCACACACACACACACAGACACACACACACACATCAACACACACAGACACACAGACACACAGACACACAGACACACACAGACACACACACACACACACACACACACACACACACACACACAAAAGATGTGTGTGTCTTTCTCAAAAATGATCTCTTCTTTTTCAAAGTTTTTCTTTTCCTCTAAAACTCTTCATCCCGTCAAACACTCGTTTCCTTTCTTGTGTCATCTGAAGAAAGAAACAGTGAGAAAAGAACCAAACGTCCTGGTCTCCGGAGGCGTGAGCGAGCAGAGACAGCTCGTCCACATGCCTGTGTCTCAGACGATGATGAGGGAACCTTCCGTCCTCCATGTTTGGTGCTGGGATCCAAACGGGAAGGAAGAGCTTCAGCGTTGTTTGTCAGGTTGACGTTGACGGAGGAAGCGTGCTAAGAGTTAAAGGTGCAGTTCACATCGCT
>NC_137199.1:31614476-31619476 GCF_960531495.2 Zeus faber
GCTCAGTGTGGTCACTGGTCCTGCGTTGCCATGGGTTACTCAGAATTATCACTGAACTGAAGATGATTCAGAAGAAGAAGCTCCAAGACGACAGTGATGGAGGATGAGGTGCTTCTGTGTCTTTTATTATCATGTATTTATTTTTATGGCCATTTTGTTTTTTCATGTGTTACTGATTTAACTGGTTTGTACCTTTTTTGGGGCATTTTAAGACGTTTCTATGACGTTTTATTTCATGTCTTTTTTTTCTCATATTCCATTTGCTACTTGTTTTACATTTTTGTGTTTTTTTCTGACTCCTGTCTGGAAACCATTTTGTCATAGTTCAAAAAAAGTGCTTCATAAATATGTCTTTACTTACTTACTGTCTGTGTGTGTGTGTGTGTGTGTGTGTGTAATGTATGTGTGTTATTGTCACAGGTTGAGGTGGTGTTGTTTAAGCAACATACGACCCGCACTCATAAATCACATCCATCATTCAAATGTGTGTGTGTGTGTGTGTGTGTGTGTGTGTGTGTGTGTGTGTGTGTGTGTGTGTGTGTGTGTGTGTGTGTGCCAACACCTGCTCCTAATCACCGCCACTGAGCGCTGGTGAGGGAGCGCGGTGACGTGTTAATATTTTTACACTCCGACCTGAAAACACACACACACACACACACACACACACACGTCATGTTGAAAGAGAAAGAACAAAGAGCGGATGAATGATACATCAGTGGAGATTAGCAGGACACTCTAAAGATGGAGAGAAAGAGAGAGGGATGAAGCAGGGAGAAAAAAGAGGGAGAGACATAGGCGCCGATTTATGTTTCTGCCGAAAAAAGTTGAATGCCCCGCCCCCACGCCCAAGATAAACCCTCTGCAATAACCACAGCCTACATGACTTGTTGCTCGACGGATTTGGAAAAAGTAGTCAAACGCACGCATTTTCAGCACCATAACCATAACCCTAACACCCACACACACACACACACACACTATTTACAGGGATTGGAGATCAAAAGTTTAACTTGTTCAAAATCATCACGCAGCATGCAGTCGTACGCAGTGTGTGAAGATAGATGAACGTAATGCGGAACAACATTTAGCGACATGCTAAGCTGAGCACAAGCTGAGAACAGTCTGAGCCAGTCACACGACGCGAGTGCAAAAGAGTCTGACACAGGAGCTTGAAGACCCGCCCCCTTATTTTAAATCAACCGTGTGGGAAATGAGGGCCTACAATGTAGTGACCTACAATGGAGAGCGAGTGGTGGATGGGACCAGTGTATGTGTGTTAAACGCATTGAAACACTTCTGCTAATGCACACCTTTTATTTTTTTATTATTCTACCGTACATTGACATTTGAAAGTCTAGACGCCGAAAATAAGACGACAGCACCTTATCAGACGTATTTCAAGGGAAAAAAGCCCTGTCTTATATTTGGGTCAATACGGTAATAATCAATGCCACCAAAATGATTTCGTCAAAAGGCTCACATGAACATCCATGCCAGGCCAAGTGCACCGTCCAACACAAGCTGACAGCACGTGGCTGGCTCATAACAGCATGGGCTGGAAGCAACCAAACGTCAAAAAACTGGATTCCTTACAAGGAACGTGCTCGTCCTCCAGCCGTGCGCTCCATGAATTCACCTGCGATTACATGCAGGTTCCTTTCTCCTGACACATGGTCGTGACGGTTCAGCAGGATCACGCTTCAGTTTTGCCTCATTCTGGATCAAACGTTTTGAAAAATGACCTTTCTGGACAGCGGGATGTTACAGGGAGGGTCAGTGCCGGTTTCACCAGTTTGGGGCTCGCTGGCAACACGGTTCAGGGTGCTCTCCCTGATTGCCTTTCAGGAAGTCCTCTACATCTTGATATCCAGGCCAACTCCCCGTCGCTTTGCTACGCCCCTGCACATATCACAATGGGTCGGCCTGACTCCATCCAAATCACACCCATAGAACTGCACCGTGCTTTTGTGTGTTTGAGCGCAGGAGGACGAGATCTGCAATCCAGGGATGTTGATGCTGCCTCCATGACCTGGAAGTACTGCTGTCGGTGCACTGCTTGTGGTGGTTGCAAGCTGCGCCTGCACCTCCATCGTCCAGTCGGCAGGGAATTCTTATTGTTGTTGGCGCGGTTGGGCTCTCCAGGTTCAGCTCATGTGTTGCTGCGGTAGTGTCTTCCCAAAATCCTCGGAATCTTTCTCGGCGGGGACAGGACGTCTCCAGAAGGAAGACGTCGGGGTTCTCACGTACACGACATGCGCGGCCGTAGAGCCACTGGGAGTTGTGGTTGTGTTGGTGCAGCACCACACTGACGCCCGTCACCAGATGAGCATTAAAAACCACACAGGTGGAGGTGCACCGGGAATATCGGCCAGGGTAGAAACATGGACTCCCCCGTTATTTAATTTTTTCGCGAGAGCATCGTTTCACCTGGGTGCTCGGGGGCGGGGGCACCCACCGAATCGGCGCCGACAGGGGGAGACGGAGCGATGGAGGGGAGAGGGGGACGACGGACGAGGCACTCTGAACTTCGGTAAAAGGACCCGAATCGCTAAATACCTCCATCCTTCTTCTCGCTCCCTCTCGCCATCTTTTCCTCTCTCCATCTAATTTGCGTCGTCTTGTCGACATGTGGGAGAGCGGCTGAAAAGAGCCAAACGTCAGAACTCGCCGCCAAATCACAATGAAGAACAGAGGAGGAAGAGCAACAGAGAGGAACAAAGGGAGAGCGAGGGAGGGGGAGAGAGGGGTGAGGAGAGGAAGTGAGAGGGGGACGGACGGACGGAGGGACAGATGGATGGATGAGCTGTGTCTTCGGACTCATCCACCTTTTGGTTTTCTATTGGAAAGATGGAGAGATAGATACTGGAGATGATGGTTACAATCAAAGACACACGTGTGTTACAAACAGGAACCTGATGACACACACGCGCGCGCATGCACACGCACGCGCACACACACACACACACACCCTGTACATCTGAACGTACAGATTTTTGCATTATTACAATCACATTTTTCTTTCCTTCCTTTTTTCCAAAGCAACTCGTCTCTTTTCTCTCCGACCCATAAATGACTTCAACACGTCCATCGGCATTTCATCTCTTCCTCTCTTCATCCCTCCATCATTCCTCCTTCTACCATTTCATGTGTGTGTGTGTGTGTGTGTGTGTGTGTGTGTGTGTGTGTGTGTGTGTGTGTGTGTGTGTGTGTGTGTGTGGCTCTGCTGTACATTAGTTCTGCTCGTTTTGAAGCGATCAGCGTGCATGATCACAACCAGACTCCACTTATAGAGAGAGAGAAAGGGAGAGAGGGGGGAGAGAGAGAACGACAGAGGGAGGGAGGGAGAGAGAGGGAGAGGGAGAACGACAGAGGGAGGGAGAGAGGGGGGATGATGGACTAAAAGGTATAGAGTGACAGAAGATCAGAGTGTGTATGTGCTCAAATGTGCATATGAGCACAGTCTGATGAGGACTGTGTGTGTGTGTGTGTGTGTGTGTGTGTGTGTGTGTATGTGTGTGTGTGTGTGTGTGTGTATGTGTGTGTGTGTGTGTGTGTGTGTGTGTGTGTGTGTGTGTGTATGTGTGTGTGTGTGTGTGTATGTGTGTGTGTGTGTGTGTGTGTGTGTGTGTGTATGTGTGTGTGTGTGTGTGTGTGTGCATGCGACACACACCTGTTCCATCACATCATTTGCTTACTTCTCCTCATTTTAGCAAATGTGACGCAGCGTGAAAGAAATCTTCATTTGCTGTGGATCAGGTTTTATAGAAACTCAGACCAAACGGGTGAGTGTGTGTGTGTGTGTGTGTGTGTTTGTGTGTGTGTGTGTGTGTGTGTGTGGGGGGGGGGGGGGCATAAAGGTATCTGATTTTCTGGACCAATTCTGCATATTCATGAGGAAGGTGATCACCGTGGGGCGTCCCCATGCCGCTCCCTTTCCTGATTGAGCAAAACTAAAAATCACTGTGATTAACGGGAACACTTTCTCACTCACTCTCACATACAAATCCAGATATTCAGACCAGACCTTCTCAGAGCGTCACGTCTCAAACTGGACTCAAACGTCCCTGTCGGAGCGTGAAGCCGCTAATTGGGAGCGGATTTGCTTTTTGATGCCGATACACAGGTGTGTGGGTGTGTGTGTGTGTTGGGGGGGGGGCTGGACAAAGGGCTCAGAGAGAAGAAAGGGAAGGAAGAGATGAACGGCTGGACGTTCCTTCAAACTCTAAAATAACGTCCACAAGGAACCAGCCTCAATATGGAGAGAAAAACCAACCGATGACACCTGAGGAACCGACCAATGACACGAGAGGAACCGACCAATGACACGAGAGGAACCGACCAATGACACCAGAGGAACCGACCGATGACACCTGAGGAACCGACCAATGACATGAGAGGAACCGACCAATGACACCAGAGGAACCGACCGATGACACCTGAGGAACCGACCAATGAAATGAGAGGAACCCACCAATGACACCAGAGGAACCGACCAATGACACCAGAGGAACCAACCAATGACACCAGAGGAACCGACCAATGACACCAGAGGAACCAACCAATGACACCAGAGGAACCGACCAATGACACCAGAGGAACCGACCAATGACACCAGAGGAACCAACCAATGACACCAGAGGAACCGACCAATGACACCAGAGGAACCGACCAATGACACCAGAGGAACCGACCAATGACATGAGGAACTGACCAATGACACCTGAGGAACCGACCGATGACACGAGAGGAACCGACCAATGATATGAGAGGAACCGACCAATGACACCAGAGGAACTGACCGATGACACCTGAGGAACCGACCAATGATATGAGAGGAACCGACCAATGACACCAGATGAACTGACCGATGACACCAGAGGAACCGAGCAATGACATGAGGAACTGACCGATGACACCTGAGGAACCGACCGATGACACGAGAGGAACCGACCAATGACACCTGAGGAACCAACCAATGATAGATCCCTGATTGACTTTGA
>NC_137199.1:31629476-31631976 GCF_960531495.2 Zeus faber
TTTAACCCTTTGAGGAGTGGATGGTTCCTCCAGAAGAACCCCATTGAGTTCCCAGCGCCCAATCAACCAATCGTAAATCAGCATCGGGCAGCTCATTATTAAGGGGCCAGACATCCGCCCGGCAACGGAATCCTCCACGCAGTGCTGATTGGTGGAATAGCCCGGGGCACCATGGTAACGACAGGTCGCCGCGGCGACACGGAGCTATGTGGGTGTCGACATCAGCAAAGGTGAAAAGTCAACGGCAAGACAGATTCACTGAAAGACCACAGTGTGTGTGTGTGTGTGTGTGTGTGTGTGTGTGTGTGTGTGTGTGTGTGTGTGTGTGTGTGTGTGTGTGTGTGCGTCTGATTCAGTTGTGCTCATTAGCTGTGAAGGTGATTTACAAGCTTCTCTAATTGCAGAACCCTGGACGGCAACTTAACTCTGCAGGTCAAAGTGTGTGTGTGTGTGTGTGTGTGTATTTGTGTTTAATGTAAAACATGGGTTAAAGTAGTAGATTTAGAAACACACTAGTGTGTGTGTGTGTGTGTGTGTGTGTGTGCATGTGCTTTTGCATTTGAACATGAATGTGTGTGCGTGTATGTGTGTGTGTGTGTGTGTGTGTCTGTGTGTGTGTGTGTGTGTGTGTGTATGTGTGTAAGTGCATGTGTGTGTGCAGAAACAGGAAGCGCAGGAGACCTGATCTCCATCTTGATCCCCTCTTTGTCCAAACAGGAAGTCACATTAAAACATCTCAGTGTGATGAATATCTTTATTATAATGACATCATATTATATTACCTGTATTATAATAAGTACAGCTCAGTAAACCTGAATAGTTTCTTATTAAAATACAACATTTTGAAATAGTAGTGAATAATAAGTTAAATAATAAAATTGATAATATCAAAGTATCATTATAAATGACATTTCCAAACACATGAAAGGTGTTTTCAAAAAGACTTCAGACAACGCTCGGTATGGATGGTATTGATAATGCTGAATATTCAGAATCGATAATCAATCTATCAACACTTTACCTGACACAACCAACCACCTGGAGATCATTATTTATACACCCTGTGTTCTGGTTTTGTGCTACAACAAATTTATTTTGTTCCATTTTACACCATTGTATCTTAACCATTTCCAACCTTATGCCTTAATTGAACCATCTCCAACCTTATGCGTTGCTGTTGTTGTTTTTGCTGTTGTCTTGTTGATGTTGCTGCTGCTGTTGTTTTTTTTCTGTGGCTGCTGCTGCTGTTGTTGCTACTGTGGTTGGAGTTGCTTTTATTGCTGTTTTTGTCGTTGATTTTGTTGTTTTTTGTTGTTGTTGCTGCTGCTTTTGTTGTTGCTGTTGTTTCTGGGTCATTCTTTTATAATGAGCAGCTGACAACTACGTTCTCTCTTTCTTTTTTGTAAACTTTTTGTAAAGTGCATTGTGTTGCCCTGGTATGAAATGAGCTTTATAAATAAAGTGTGACTTGACTTAAGTATCTACATAAAGATACATAAAGACACATGTTTCTATATATAGATATATGTATCTTATAGTATCTACATGTATCTACAGTATATGTATCTATATGTAGATACATGTATCTTTATGTATCTTTATGTATCTATCTTCATCTTAATGAATCCAACATGGATACGTACATTCGTTTACTCGCTTCTTGTGTCATTAACGATGACTTCTTCCATCCTCACATGTTGACCAGTTCCCAGATCTCAAAACCAAATCCCAAAAACCTCTCCACAAAGTGTCAGATCCACAGAACAAGCTTGACTGAACGACTGCAGCCATCCAGCCTCTGAGCTGCGGAACAAGCTCCGGCTGCACGCTCAGCGCCGCACATAAAGAATGCATGAAATGGGATTAGAGTCATCTCAGCCAAGAATTTCAATAAAGGAGATTACAAGGAAATCACTTGTTGGAGCGTCGGCCGAGTCCCAAAAATAATTAATCCGTGCTCTAGACATCATTATGAGGGCGCGCTGCTCCAAGGGGTCCTTGGACTCCCAAACAAGAGGGATTTATACTGTGGGCAAAATAAAAGCATTCCTCTTTATTTAGGAATGTGCTGAGGTGTCCAGACATGCAAGGAGCCTGGATCAGTACAGAACAAAGCAAATGTGTTTGGTCATCATGGAAGTCATTTTGTTTCCTTTCAAACCCTTATTATTAGAAATTCAAGGTTAAAGTTGCAATCCGTAAGATTATTTTGTAATAACAATCCCATAGCTGATCATGTATTTAGCTGTCACTCCATAAGAAACAGCCATTCAGTGTATAAGTGTTGTGCATGTGCTCTGTCCGCTGTTTCCATTGTTGGTGGCGGGGTCCGCCTTACCCACCAAGAAGTGAAAGGCAGCTGCGGTGAATTTGCGAAAGCAGCATAGCTAGCGGCGGTCAGGAAACACCGCAAGTGAGTGAGAAAACAAACAAACAAATCAATGGATCAAGATTCAAGAGGGATCCAAGGAAGTGACGAAGGGCGAAGACGAGGGGAAAC
>NC_137199.1:31646976-31651976 GCF_960531495.2 Zeus faber
GGACGTGACGCCCCCTCGTCTGGGGCCGTCACCGTGACGTCACCGTGACGTCAGCACACACACGCTCGCTCGCTCCATATCTGTCTTGTCTTGATAAAATAAACACGTCAGTAGACGCGTCACCCTGCTCCTGCCGAGGGTGGAGCGTCATGAAAGCAGCGCGGAAAAGTAAAACGAGGCCAAACAACAGGACAACAACATCTAGAGAAGGGGCTGTCGACCAGGGGCCTGGGGGCCTCTCCTGCGGGGGTCCTTCAACATCCTAGATGGATCCTAGTTTCACTGTCGTCTCCTGAACCGGAGCAGAGACGAGGAATCGCATGTGACGACAACAACGACAACAACGACAACGACAACAACGACAACACAACAACAACAACAACAACAACAACCTGCTCATGTTTGGATCTGAGAGACTGAACCTGAGCAAATGGGGACGGACGGGGGCCAAACAGAGGGCCCTCTACGCAGAAAAGGAGGAGAATCACTGATCATCAACGGAGCAGGAACCAGACCAGCCACCTCCGGCCACTCGGCAGAGAGACCTCGCCACCAGCGGGCGGAGACAGGAGGAGGGAGGTGGAAACGAGTGACAAGCGGGTGGGGACCGGGCTCCTCGGATGACTCCTCCATCCCTGCCAAGGTAAAACCGTCCTCCATCCTGGATTCCATCTCCGAGCCGCGGCTCCACGGAGCTTCCGCACGTCCGCCCCGTTCCGAACCCGCCCCGTCCCCTGCGTCATTTGGCGTCCCGTCATTTCAGATTTTTCTGTCGCGCGATAAAATCCATTTCCATTTGACCGAATTTGAAACGCTCTTAAACGCTTTCATATCAACGCTCCAGACGTTAGCCAGTGCCGCCGAACGGTTTTAGGGTTCGGTCGGCGGCGCAACGTGCGCCAGTACCAAAGTCGCGGCAAATGAGATTAGCAGAGCCGCTCTCCCGCTGTGGTGTTAATGTACTGGTCAGCCGCAGGGAGAAGGGCCTCGTTCCTCTCTGCTCCTCCCCGACAGCTTCCACAAATGACTCATCTCAGACGACAGCTCGGAAGCCAGCGAATGGAACGGAGATCGGGTTTCATTTAAATAAACGCAGCGCGGAACGAGATGCCGAGGCCGGCGCGTGCGTTCACCAACACACACACACACAATCATGTCATAACAAGCACGCGCACACACACACACACACACACACACACACACACACACACACACACACACAAACACACACACACACACACACACACAATCATGTCATAACAAGCGTGCACACAAACACACACACACACACACACACACACACACAATCATGTCATAACAAGCGTGCACACAAACACACACACACACACACACACACATAATCATGTCATAACAAGCGTGCACACACACACACACACACACACACAAACGCACACACACACAAACACACACACACACACGCACAATCATGTCATAACAAGCGCACACACACACACAAACACACACACACACACACACACACACGCACACACACACAGCATGACATCTGCAACCACAAACACAGCGCTCTGCGAGGCAGCGGGCGGAGGTCACCAGATCTCCACCGGATGGTTTTCCAGTCTGGACCGAGTTGTGACCCCCAGCCGCTCCACGTGTTTTATCCTAATGATCTGCGACAGTTCGCTGGAGGGTTTTTCGGGGGAACACGGTGGAGTCTGTGCCAAGCAGCAGAAGGAAATAAAAAAATACTTTTATGCCAAATGTTAGCGCAGCTGAATTAACAGCCGAGGCAAAAGTCAAGTCAAACTTTATTTATACAGTGAAAGTTAATGAGCTTTCCAGACAAATATCAGATATTATGACACAATATTATGTAATCACTGCAATAACAGCATATATTTATCTATCCTCTATCACGCTGTATGGCCATCTATCCATCGATCTTCCATCCATCTGTCTATCTACTCTTCTATCCATCTATCTGTTCATCGGCAACAATTTAATTCAATGGAAAGCCAAAATATTGGCTTCAGGTTTAATAAAAACAAAAACACTTACTTAAAAAAAAAAATGAAATGTGCAAACACACAGCGTCACACAGTGAATGGAAGTAATTATCATAATAATTAAAATAACATTAGGATCCTCATCCTACATTCTGTAGATGAGGACCCTAATGACAGCGACCCCGTTATCGATCTGTCCTCGGTCATGTTTTGGACGTGATGGAAGCTCAAGAAGTTGAAGAAGTAAAAAGACGCTGTTCAGAGCAGAGGAGGAGAAGAGGAAAGACAGACAGGAAAAGGAAATGAAGTGATAAAAGAAGAGAGAGCGACCAAAGCCCTGTCCTTTGTGGATAATACCCTGGGCTCAGGGAGGGATAGACGGGGAGAGAGAGGGGGGGGGGGAGGGGGGGGGAGGGGAGGACAGGAAGGGGAGTCCCAGAGCAGAGAGACAGGCTCTGGGGGGGACGAGGGCGGTGGATTAAATAATTAAATATAATGAGGGAGTTTAAAACGTCCTGCGTCGGCTTCTACACCCTGGACATCCACCTGTAGCAGAGAACTACAACCAGGACTGAAGCAGGAACGACGGTGGAAGTAAAGAAGGAGCTTCTCTCTGCTTCGCCCTGGAAGCACAGTCAAGAGGTTCAAAGAAAAGGAGGGAAAAATATGTCAAACTCTTCTACAAAAAGACTGTACTTGTAAACACTACATGCTACTTATTCCTCAAAAACACGTCATGACCTGATGTTTTTCAGACCTCACAAACGCTTTCAGAACCTGGTGAACTGTCAAAAGCACCAAAATACCGTTTTTCATTCTTCACCGACTCCGACCGTTCAGGAAGCCACGTCACTATCTGTGGGAGCTCCACCTGCCACCTGGTGTTTTCAGGGCCCTCCGTCACGGACACACAGGCAGACAAGTTGCAAACAGCAGTTACTTGCAGAGGGGACAGGTGTAACAAGCCGAGAGCAGGGGGCGGGGTTTAGCTATTGCTCCTCGGTTGCTCTGACCAACGAGAGGCGTACAGCCACCCTGATCCCGGGCCCAATGACCAAGATCCAAGACAGGTGTGGCTGCTTAAACCCCACCACCCCCACACCACCCTAACTCTTGCGTCTCCATTCAACAAACAGGCCTTGTCAACGGGCTTACATTCACCAACCAACCTCCACCTGGCTGCAGACCACCTCACACAGACCCAGCTCTGTTGTCCTTGATTATTGTTAAAAGGAATGAGTGTATTTCACGTGTTTCAAGTGTCTAGAGACCTAGATGGAAATGATACACTTTCTTTCCATCCATGTGTTCTTTCGACTTGTGTATTTGCTCGTTTCTGTTTCCCTGCTGTTGAGCCTACCCTACCATTTGAGTTAAATGGTTTGACCCAATTCAGGGAGGGCAGTATAAGGGGAGCTCACTCCGTTTGCCGAGAGGTGGGGGCCAACAGCTCGCCATGAGTCTGTGGAGGTTTCACCCTGGTGCCTAAAGCAACATCAGAACCATCTTTCTGTCAATCCAGTTTTAGTTTTATCTTCGGTCCCCTCCCGCACCCTCCCGCATTTCGACATAAAATCTGCAATATTTTGTTAAAGCTTGTTAGACCGCCGCTCCCTGCCGCCATTCCTCACACCACCTCCACTGCTCCAGCGCTTTAAAGCCGCGAGGAGGAGGAAGACGACTGAGGAGGAGAAGGAGACGGAACATATTCACGAGGGAAAGGTCAGCTCAATAACTCAGATATGGATGAGCACCTTCCACGTTAAGATCCTGACGGATGACTCCGGGAGAGGAGGGAAGGGACCGCCGGAGGGAAAGGAAAATAAAAGTTCCTTCTGCCTTTTGGGGGAACGAGTTGGAGTCTGAAGGTTAGAATAGCGTGCGGCGACCCTCGTCCCGGGCCTCATCCCTCCGAGTCGCTCCGTCTCTGTAGGAGCCGCCCGCGCCCGACGAGCCGCTCCGTCTGGAGGAGCACTTAGACAAAATGGCGGAACGACAACAACAGAAAATGGCCTTGACCCTGAGACACAAGCACCTCGGCTCCCCGCCCAGAACAGCGCTAATGGATTGTCGGGTCAGTGCCGGGAGAGGTGCGTCGCGGGAGCCGTATTTTACCGTCCCCGGCGTCCACCCCCACCCCCCCCCCCCGCCGGCTGCCGTCGACCTTTAACCCCCAGCGCATGCCGATCAGTCCGGGCGGCCTGCTTGGCTGCCCTTGCACCACCGGGTTGGAAACCCCTGGATCCTAAATCCTCCGTCTGTCGTCCGACGGCCAAAGAGCTTCCTTCAAATCAGTCATTCACTTCCTCACGACTCCGGCCCTGACTGTTGCCGAGTTGTCAACCAGGAATCAGCTGCTGCTCGCCAGGACTCACAAACAGTTGCCGAATTTTAATCCCATGATTATGCCTCATATTTAAATATGGGTCAGAAATGTATATCATGAAAGGGGAAACATAGGAATTTACTTTGAAATCGAGTACATTTTTAGACTTATTTTGGAATTTGACTTGTTTGAAGGTAAACACTGTGACTCAACATCTTAGTGAACACAAGTCCTGAGTGACATTGACCGGTTTCCCCCTTTTAAACTTGCTCATCTATATTGTCATCAATGGGCCAGAATTGTTATGACTTCCAGAAGTCTTATTTTCCGTTTCTAATCAGAGGGGGGCATCAGCGTTTATTCTTTTGCCGTAATTCTGAAATATGGTTGACATCCGCCCAAATCTAGTTTCCCCAGGTCAACTAGGCAACCGTTCTGCGTCGAGTCCTGGTACAACATGCACCGGCTTCTAACCTACACCCAACGGTGAGAATAGAAATCTGAAATCTAAAAGATCTACCACTCAATTCAAATTCTGGGGAAGTTCCGTCTCCTTGGATGGAAACAAAGTGACTTCCTCACTGAGCTGCTGATGCGTCAACTGGGTTCAAGGCAGTCAGCGCTTTACTGCAGGGTTCTGCGCTGGAATCGACCGAATCAATCCACACGGGGAACCCGCTGCTCGGACT
>NC_137199.1:31659476-31664476 GCF_960531495.2 Zeus faber
TGCTTGTAGATGTTTATTGATGTTAGACGGTGAAGACAAACTTTTCCACACATCAAACATCATCCCTCCTTCCTCTCCTCCCTCCTTCCCTCCGTCCTGCTGCTTGATGCAGGAAAACACAAGTTCTGAACTGGGTTCTTTAACTGGAGACTGGAGAACACCGTCACGCCTCCTTGGCATGTGGGAAGCTCCTGATCCTCATTTGATGGTGCAGTGGTTCTCCACCTCTTGACGGACCCCCTGGGGTCCAGGGACCTGATGTTGAGAACCGCTTCATCTAGATGCGATCTGCTAATTTGGGTGACTGGATGGTGGGTGATGAAATGGTTCTCTCAGGAACCTTGACGTACGTTTGTGGAACCAAAAAGCAGTTATTCTATTCCTACAGCGTCAATCCCAAAATAACAATTTCTGCTTAATTTTTGATGTTTTAACCCGGAGCAAAAGCAGCTCAATGAACCTTGAAATCTGCTCTGACCAGCTCTTGTTCCAGTCGTTGAATGTTCTATTCTCAGCGTGTCAGCATTACCTAACTGCTCGCTCCCCTCCAAGGCAACATCTCAAACTCAGCTTTTTAAGAGCACCGTGACTCAGAATATGGAAATAAAAAAATAGATGATAACCGCTTTGTGGTGACGTTATGAGTCACCCGCGTCTGCTGCTTATGAAAAACTAAATGAAATAGAAAATATTAATGGATCAATTTAAAGGAAGCCACATTTTCTGTACTTCCAGAATGGAAATGTCAGATGCCGAAAGATTTTCCCTAAACGGCTTCATCTCTGGGCGGAGCGGCTGCATGAATAAATGAACATAACGGAATACAACGGAATATATGTCATGGAATAGAAGTGAATAGAAGTGAATATAGCGCTGCTTTGGGCGACGCTCAGCGCAGCCCTCCCGCTGAGTCGGGCTGCAGAGGCTGCGGCGTCTTAACGGCATCGTAAAGAGAACCAAGCGAGAAGCTGGAATCCAAACGTGGGCGTGTGAACGCCACGCCACACGACTCGCGCCGCGCTTGTAAAAGTGACCGAAAATGAAGGGACGACAAGTTTACAGAGAACAATGGAACAGCACAGGAAGGAATGACCCTCCCTCCCTCCCTCCCTCTGTGTCCCTGTGTCCCTGTGGTTCTCTCCCCGGGTTTTGGAGCCAACCGTCTCAACTGACCGACTCGCGTCAACCCAGAGCTGGATGCAGCCAGACCGGAGCGTCACCTCGTGGCCCTGGAGCCACGCCCGAACAATAAAAACAAAAGCTTATTTTCTTTCTCCTCTTCTGGTCTTGTCTTCTTCTCCCCCTTTCCTCCGTCCTCCTCTTTCTGCTCCGTTCCAGCTTCTAATCAATAATCGTCACATCCAAATGAATAATGATCACTTCTCAGATATTTCTTGTGTGTAAATATCTTATGAGACACTGACAGTCCTCCCTAAAATATCACAAAATTACTGCGATATTACCATGAAAAGAACCGTGAAACTCATATTTGATTTAGTAAATGCGTCCATCCCATAACAACCCTGATCACTGAGGTGAAAGGCTTTTTTTTTTTTTTTACAGAAGGAGGAGTTCACAAATTTGCTCTGCTTCACAAAGTTTATCTGGACACACACACACACACCCACACACACACACACACACACACACACACACACACACACACACACACACACACACACACACACACACACACACACACACACACACACACACACACACACACACACACACACACACACACACACACACACATGCGGCGGGTCCAGCAGGAACCTGGACTCTGTGTAAACTCTGCAGAGATGCTTGGCACCAAATGTGCAAAGCTGTCAGAACCAGGAGTTTACAAAGGGCGAATGAAGGGAGGAGGAGAGGAGAGATGGAGGGAGGGAGGGAGAAATAAATGAGGGAGAGAAAAGGGTGGGGAGCTGGGGGAAGGGGGAGGAAAGGAGAAGACAGAAGAGGAGAGAAAAGTAGAGGAACTATTTTTCTATGTATCTGTCCATCGATCCCTTCAGGTCATGGACTAACTGCAGTTACACCAGGACAGAGGAGAAGAAAGGAGGAGAGGAGGAGGAGAGGAAGAGGAGAAGAAAGGAGGAGAGGAGGAGGAGAGGAAGAGGAGAAGAAAGGAGAGGAAGATGAGAGGTAGTGGAGAGGAAAGGAGAGGAAGAGGAGAAGAAAGGAGGAGAGGAGGAGGAGGAGGAGGAGAGGAAGATTTTCAGAATTTCTGAAAATTACTTTAATTCCACCTTCCACCATCTCTCACACACACACGCACACACACACACACACACACACACACACACACACACACACACACACACACACACACACACACACACACACAGTGTTTTAACAACGTGCCCAATCCGTCAGATCCTTCAGCCAATCTACAAAAGTAAAAATAACATGAAACTCTGAAAAGAAACTGACAAACAGCATCTTTGATGGAACAAAGAGTTTATAACAGAGATAAAGTTTTATAAAGAGTGAGAAATAAACCAAAATTTTGACTCTTATTTATGAAATGGCTTATTGCATATGAATGGAGTATTATTATTATTATTTTTTAATTATTATTATTATTATTATTATTATTATTATTATTATTATTATTATTATTAATATTTTGGGTCCAGACCACAGTTGTTATTGTTTGAGAAATAATTCTCAGAACTTTGAAGCCTAAAATTATCTGGAAAACCAACTTCAGCATAACACACGAACACGGTGACGTCTTGTTTGAACCGTGATGTCATAAACACCTCGTGGTTTCATCCAAACCGATCCACATACAGAGCAGATATTAATAAAAAACCAAACGAGTTTGACCCAAAATATTCAGTTGGTCTTGGTTAACTGACATGTCACACGTGTCGTTCTCAAATGAAGGTGATGATATTTACAGAAAGACACTTTATGATGTCATCATATTATGTACTATAAATTTGATTTACAGTAAGACACTTTATGACGTCATCATATTATTTACTATAAATGAGAATAACATTAAGCCGCTCGATGACATCATATTATTTACTATAAATAATATTTACAATAAGATGCTTTATTGACCATCATATTATGACGTCATCATATTATTGACTATAAATGATATTTACAGTAAGACGCCTCATGCCGTCATCATATTATTGACTATAAATGATATTTACAGTAAGACGCTTCATGACGTCATCATATTATTGACTATAAATGTACAGATTGTGATTGAGAATGTCCAGTTGGACCGTGTCCAGTGTGCGGCAGTGTCAGACGTTACCAAACTATGTGTTTACGTGTATATTTATATAACTTCTTATCTGGTAGATGTCAGTAGATCTGTTAGACTGATACATTTTAAATCCCTGGTCCACATAACTTTGCCAGATTAATAAAAAATTAAAATAAATAAAATAGTCCTTGAAAATGTCGTCCATTCATCTCTCGAAAAACACTGAAATGTGGGACTCAGTGATGCGTTCAAAATTCAAGGTGGTGTTGGAAAAATTGAAGCTGTGCAATTGTTATTACCCACAAAAATATCACAACATTTGTCGTATTTTATGGAAACTTACTGAAAATGTAATCAAAGTAAAAAACTGAACTCAACTTTACAAGTACGTAAATTTACATGAATAAATTTGAAAGACTGCTGTCATAAATCGACGTCAATACATCATAATTGACATATGACACAAACATCTATAGTCACAGAAAATCTGGATGTACTTCAATGCAGCAAGGTAAGTTATCACAATGACAACACATAGTCACACATAAACACAACACATAAAATACACATAAAATCCTTTTTTGTAATAAAAGTAATGTAAAAACATTTTCTTATAACTAAACTTAAACCGTAATGAATAGGCAGAAAGTTTTTGTAGTATTGACAAATTATTCCATAATAATTCTTATTGTAAATTAATGTTAAAGTTACATAATTGTTGTCTGCATCACAATATAGACAAATCATCTATTAAACTGGATTTTACAATATAGCTTCATGCAGCTATATATTATTATTATTATTATTATTATTATTATTATTATTATTATTATTATTGTTATTATTATTATTATTATTATTATTATTATTATTATTACTATTATTGTTACAGAGACACAATTAATTGTATTTGTTTCTCATAATAATTTTGTCAATGTTGCGTGTTTACTGTGTGTGTGTGTGTGTGTGTGTGTGTGTGTGTGTGTGTGTGTGTTTACTGTGTGTGTGTGTGTATAAATATCTCAATATGGTTTTAAGTGGCTTTGTGAAACTCTGTATTTAGAAGAAGTTTGGTTAAACGTCCTCTCACCCCATTTCACCCGTCTTGTAGTTTTTGGCTATCTGTGTATATCAGACTTTTTTAGGACAATATTTCATGATTATTTCATTTTTTATTTTGTCTAAAAAAATATATGAATGTTATTTATTTATAATGTGTATTTGTAACCTTTCTGAAAAAAACACACCAAAACATTTTAATAAAAACAATAATAATAAAGAGCAGCAACAACTACTAGAGGAGAGAAACGTTCTTTAAAAACTGTTTGGTTCAGTGGATTAACTTTCCACGGAGCAGAAGGAAATATATGTAAAAACACAATGTTCTTAACCCTAACACTCAAATGTGAACCATTTACAGTGTGTGTGTGTGTGTGTGTGTGTGTGTGTGTGTGTGTGTGTGTGTGTGTGTGTGTGTGTGTGTGTGTGTGTGTGTGTGTAAGAGAAAGATCAAGTGTTTGTGTGACACGGAGAGACAGATGAGGAGAGAGAGAAAGAACGACAGAACTAGTTTATGTTTGTTTCCAACTCTCCATGGGTACGTGTGGGCTTGTATATAGGACATGTTACTGTGTGTGTGTGTGTGTGTGTGTGTGTGTGTGTGTGTGTGTGTGTGTGTGTGTGTGTGTGTGTGTGTGTGTGTGTGTGTGTGTGTGTGTTTACGTGACTGTTTGGGTTCATTTGTACCAATCAGACTTTACTTAAA
>NC_137199.1:31674476-31681976 GCF_960531495.2 Zeus faber
TATGGAGATCACCAGTTGCTTAGCAACCCGTCGTAGTGCAGAACCAGAATTTGCTACAAGAGTCGAAAAGTTTCAACGCAACCGGAAGTGTCCATCACACCCCAAACTCTCCCTCACTGCAGAGGGGCGTGGCTTTCAGCAGGGGGCGGGGCTTGGAGCGGGGCGGGGCTTAACACAGAGGTGCAGTTTCTGAGGCTCCATCAAAACGAATGAGGCTTCCCTTGAGTCATTCAGATTCTGTGTAAAGGCAGCTAACTATTTTTTACTTGGAGTTGAGATATATATATATATATATATATATATATATATATATATATGTATTGAAGTAAATCCAGTCAAACAGATTTTGGCTTGAGTCCAGTAGAGGAGCTCTTCAGGTGGAAGACAAACAGTCCATCTTGGTCAGAAGATCCCAGGTCAAAGTCCTACACATGTTGTTCCACCCCTGGTGGTTCAGTTGAGTTATGGCGCCGTTAGGAGCCACAGGATTCAACCCCAAATGTCCATTAAAACCTGGAGCATCTGAAACAACACATCACTGATGAATGATTTTCTAAAACCCTGATCCGGAGGACGATCGAAAAACACACGTTTGTTATTCATGTGTGTGCTTCACCCCGGGAGGATCGCTCTTCCCCCCGCTCTGTTTTTTCACGTTGTGACGCCACAAATCACGCCGACTCAGCGCCGCGACCCCTGACCCCCGACCCCCCCGACCCACACAGGCACATCAGAGGGCGTCAGGCCTCGGACCTCCAACCACGTCCCTTAGAAAGCACCGGGAGCATGACCGGGCGGACGTGTTGGACTCTTTTTTGAACTGAATGGGACGTGGCCAAGCATGCCGAGCTGGGTCTGCTCTGTTGCTTTTGGACGACATGAAATCTCTTGCAAAAACAAGAAGCCAACATTCAAATTTTAAGATTGTGATTTTATATTTATAAAGGAAAATGTAAATGTATGTATTTAAGTAATACTTTTTTTTATGTTATATTCAAAGTTATGCTTTCAAAAGCATAAACAGTGAGACACATGAAATAATAATAATTATTACTAATAATATTAACATCCAATATTAACGATAACAATTATTGATAACAATGATTAAATATTTACATCCATCCATCACATTTCAGTTGTAATAACAATACTAATAATAATATTTATTATTATTATTATAATAATAATGAAAAAAGCGACCAACCAAATGCATTTGATTAAAAATATGTAAATATTTCAGTTTTCGATACTAAGACGTTGAACGGTAATGAGCATGACATAAACTGTTCTAAATATTCATTCTGAATATATTCATATTTTGGATCACCCTGTTAATTCCCGTTTTTAAAAGAAAAAGCATTGTTTTAATCTTTGTTTTCAACCATTTTTTTAACAAAGCAGACAATTTATTGAACACACAGCAATAAAAACACATCAATATTACAAAAGCATAGAAGTGACTTTTAGAAGAACTTAAGTTCTGAAAAGTGTCCTTTTCACCATCTTAGAACCATCTCCATTTAGGCTTTGACACATGATTGACCCCCCCCTGCCCAGAATCTTCCTGGTGACCCCTGACCCCTGACCCCTGACCCCGGCCGACATGCCGCATTACAGAGCGTTTGGACATGAAAGTGAAGCGCGGCGTCACTTTCCCCCAAATCGATGTGTGATCTCTCTATCAGAGATAAGACACATGCTCCTGTCCATCACACGCAAGTGAATTTACAGCCCCCTCCCCCTCTCCCCCTCCCTCCTTCTCCCTCTCTCCCTCCTTCTCCCTCTCTCTCTCTCCATCCTCGCCTCTCCCTCCTTCTCCCTCCCTCTCTCCCTCCTTCTCCCTCCTCCCTCTCTCTCTCACCATCCTCGCCTCTCCCTCCTTCTCCCTCCCTCTCTCCCTCCTTCTCCCTCCTTCTCCCTCTCTCTCTCTCCATCCTCGCCTCTCCCTCCTTCTCCCTCCCTCTCTCCCTCCTTCTCCCTCTCTCTCTCACCATCCTCGCCTCTCCCTCCTTCTCCCTCCTTCTCCCTCCCTCTCTCCCTCCTTCTCCCTCCTTCTCCCTCCCTCTCTCCCTCCTTCTCCCTCTATCTCCCTCCCTCTCTCCCTCCTTCTCCCTCCTTCTCCCTCCCTCTCTCCCTCCTTCTCCCTCCTTCTCCCTCTCTCTCGCTCCATCCTCGCCTCTCCCTCCTTCTCCCTCCCTCTCTCCCTCCTTCTCCCTCCTTCTCCCTCTCTCTCTCTCCATCCTCGCCTCTCCCTCCTTCTCCCTCCCTCTCTCCCTCCTTCTCCCTCCTCCCTCTCTCTCTCACCATCCTCGCCTCTCCCTCCTTCTCCCTCCCTCTCTCCCTCCTTCTCCCTCCTTCTCCCTCTCTCTCTCTCCATCCTCGCCTCTCCCTCCTTCTCCCTCCCTCTCTCCCTCCTTCTCCCTCCTTCTCCCTCCCTCTCTCCCTCCTTCTCCCTCCTTCTCCCTCTCTCTCTCACCATCCTCGCCTCTCCCTCCTTCTCCCTCCTTCTCCCTCCCTCTCTCCCTCCTTCTCCCTCCTTCTCCCTCCTTCTCCCTCCCTCTCTCCCTCCTTCTCCCTCTATCTCCCTCCCTCTCTCCCTCCTTCTCCCTCCTTCTCCCTCCCTCTCTCCCTCCTTCTCCCTCCTTCTCCCTCTCTCTCTCTCCATCCTCGCCTCTCCCTCCTTCTCCCTCCCTCTCTCCCTCCTTCTCCCTCCTTCTCCCTCTCTCTCTCTCCATCCTCGCCTCTCCCTCCTTCTCCCTCCCTCTCTCCCTCCTTCTCCCTCCTTCTCCCCCGCTCTCTTTTCCTCTTCTTGGGGAATTTGCCCCAAGAAGCGATTTTCTACGCAGCAAATACATCAAATCAATTACATCTACAATAAAAACACACTGTTTTTATTAACTTTGTTTGGGGGCAGGGCTCCGCACCAGAACAGCGCCGCAGCTCCCATCAGTTCTCTCCCTGGTCTGTATTTGAGGCAGGTTTTGAATCGCTTGTGTAGACCACGCCCCCAGCATTCATCAGAGCCCCAGCTCATTTGAGGAAATATACTATGTATTTATTGTATATATATTAAATTGATCTCTTTTATATATTCTATATGCTCTATTTATAGATCTTCTTCATCGATATATCTATTCAATATATTGTCTTTATATCTATGTTTTGGATCTATTCTATATGTTCTACCTGTTTTATTCGTCCGTTCAACAAACATCAACAAACGTCTCCTCTGAATTCAAGTTCTATGTTGTGTGTGTGTGTGTGTGTGTGTGTGTGTGTGTGTGTGTGTGTGTGTGTGTGTGTGTGTGTGTGTGTGTGTGTGTGTGTGTGTGTGCGTGTGTGTGTGTGTGTGTGTGTGTGTGTGTGTGAGTGTTGTGTTAGGGTCCTTGCATGTACAGTCGGGCTGAGCTGGTTATTTCATAATCGGGTGGTTGACGTTCATCGCAGTCACCGACACACACGCAAAAAAAGGTAATAATCACCGGTTAATGTTTTTCTAAAATGTATAAAATAATCAACCTTTCCTATAAATCTACAGAAATCATTTCATGTGCTGTATGCTTAAACACCATCTCTCCAAAGAGGTCGATACTTCTCCCTGCAACAATCGCACTGTCTCGGTGCACTGTCTTTAGCGTGCTTCTCCGCTAGTTTAGGAAGGAGTTGGGCAACATTGCAAAGCAAGGATTGTTTTTAATCTCCCTTTTGAAGTAGACTTGGTAATAATAATAATAATAAATAAAGCTGCAGGCAGCAATGCAGGTTCATTTTTTTTTTTTCCAACTTTTTCCAAGTTCCCATGAAACGCAGCATCAGCTCCTATAGAGTCCAATTACAATTTTCTGAGTTCCCATGAAACGCAGCATCAATTCCTGCGTAGAACAAGCGCTACACACCACGGAGTGTGGAGTGCAGTGCACCGCACAACCGGCCCCATGCTAAAGCCCCCCCAGAGCCACACTCTGCACATATATGCTACAACAAATTGGATGATGGTGTCACAAAGCGCCGCTCCACCACCCCAGCCGCCCCCGCTCAGCCAACGTTCAGTTACTTTCAGTAGATTGGCAACGGTTTTCCTGCTCCAAATATAGATCCATGTTGAGCAACGCCCAAGCAAAACGCTCATCTTGGAATTACATCCAAAGCTGCTCCACCAGCTACATCTGGCCAGGGGCCGCTGAGCGTGGTCCAGGCATTTCCCCGAGGTGAAACATGGCGACAGGTAAGGAACGACCTGCTGAACGGCCCCGCTTCACACGGGGGAGAAGGGCTTGAAGCGATGCCGTTTGAGCTGCAGTATGAGTTGCCCAGGAGAAGGTTTCTCAAAGACAGCAGCATCAGAGCAGCACTTGTCCCTGTTTAACAAACAAAGAAACAAAGAAACAAAGAAACAAAGAAACAAACAAAGAAACAAAGAAACAAACAAACAAACAAACAAACAAAGAAACAAACAAAGAAACAAAGAAACAAAGAAAGAAACAAAGAAACAAACAAACAAACAAACAAACAAACAAACAAACAAAGAAACAAAGAAAGAAAGAAACAAAGAAACAAGAAAGAAAAAAACAAACAAAGAAACAAAGAAACAAAGAAACAAAGAAAGAAACAAAGAAACAAACAAAAAAGAAGAAACAAAGAAACAAACAAAGAAACAAACAAAGAAACAAAGAAACAAAGAAACAAACAAACAAACAAACAAACAAAAAAGAAAGAAACAAACAAACAAAGAAACAAACAAACAAAGACACAAACAAACAAGCAAACAAACAAACAAACAAACAAACAAACAAAGGAGAAGAATGTGGTCCGTTTCAGTCTGCTTTGTGGATGTTCCAAGAAGAAGAGCATGTTCACCTCCTCCTTCTCCTCCTCCTGCTCCACCTCCTCCTGCTCCTCCTCCTCCAGCCGTGCTTTAACCCCGTTGGGATGCACGGCTCGTCGTACAGATGCACACGCAGCGCCGGGCCCTGTTTCCATCGGTGGAAACCGACTGCTGCCGTCTCACCCCCGGGCAGGGAGACCTCCTCCTGGAGTAGGGAGACCTCCTCCTGGAGCAGGTCGACAGGGTGTCTGCCCCCAGTCTCATCGGTGCGGTTCCGGCCCGACCGCGTCCTCCTGCGGCCTCTTGGCTTTTATAGAAGGTTGCCAAGGTTCCTCTTCTCGACTGGAGGCGGCACGCGCTCTCCCGTTCGCTCCACCCGATTCAACTCCGCCCGCGTCACCGTGTGACCGTAGCGGAGGCGCCGCTCGCTCGGCCTCCGCTCTCGCCCGCTACGACAGTCTCTGGCGAGGGAGGGACAGGGACAAGTGCATTCCAGGAAAGTGCATTTCAGCCTCATCCCTTCAGGCCAGGCTGATCTTTTGTTATCTTTCTTGTTTAATTCATTGAACATCACCAAACTTCCACTTTAGATTCTTCACATTTAATATCTGAGGAAGTTCCAGGCTGTGGCTTCATTTGACTTTGTTCCTCCGCTTTCGTGGCGAAGACGCCGTTTCGTTTCCTTTGAACATAACCTACTTTGTTAAGCACTCTCAAAATTTACATATATATATTAAATTTATTCCAAGACATTTAGGAATATTAAATCTTTGTTCTGTTTAGAGAAATAGGTGTTCTTATTTCCTGCCCCCCCGCACCCCGCCCGTCCGAGACGAGACGATAATGACGACTGATTTGATTATTGGTTGACGATCAATCAGCAGCAAAAGTGTCATGAGCGGCTCCGCCCTAAGTTCTGTATGTCTGTGTATATACTATACACGTGTGTCTGCATATGTGTGTAAACATGCCTGTGTTTCTGTGTGTGTGTGTGTGTGTGTGTGTGTGTGTGTGTCTGTGTGTGTGTGTGTGTGTCTGTGTGTGTGTGTGTGTGAGTGTGTGTGTTTGTGTGTGTGTGTGTGTTTGTGTGTGTGTGTGTGTGTGTGTGTGTGTGTGTGTGTGTGTGTGTGTGTGTTCGTGTGCTTCCCAACACCTGGAGCTGCAGGTTCCGCATTCCTCCGTCTCCATTAAAAGCTCTCATCTTATTTCGTACTCACAGTCAGTGTGAAGATTGTTGAAGATTGTTCAGCAAGGCACCAAACAGCTCATCAGGAGCTGTTTGGTGCCTTGCTCAATGGCCCTTTGACATTAGGCAGGGACCTGACATCCTGTGGACCTCTGTGTGTGTGTGTGTGTGTGTGTGTGTGTGTGTGTGTGTGTGTGTGTGTGTGTGTGTGTGTGTGTGTGTGTGTGTGTGAATACTGACACCTCGGCTCTGTTGACTAAAGCCCAAGTGTGAGTTGGCAAATGCATGGCCTTACATACACACACACACTTGTGTGTGTGTGTGTATGTTGTTGCATAATGTGTGTGTGTGTGTGTGTGTGTGTGTGTGTGTGTGTGTGTGTGTGTGTGTGTGTGTGTGTGTGTGTGTGTGCATGTTCTGGGTTTGTGCATGTTGTGAGAGTGAAAGACAGATTGACAGGAAAGAGAAGGTGAGGAGGAAAGCTGTCCACACACACACACACACACACACACACACACACACACACACACACTTACAATCTCTCTAGCAGTTTAAGGTCCTGGAACGCTCCTCGCTCGATGACGCTGACCTGGTTGTCCTCCAGATGACTGCAGAGAGAGAGGGGAGAGAGAGATGTAGAGGGGGGAGAGAGAGATGTAGAGGGGGGAGAGAGAGAGGTAGAGGGGGGAGAGAGAGAGGTAGAGGGGGGAGAGAGGAATGAGATGGGTTTGGGATGAGCAAAGACAAAAAATTATAATTATTATCAAAATTATTATAATCAATAAAACTCAAATAAGGAATTTCAAATAAAAAACATTGTGATCAGAGACTTGACACCAAAAACCTAAAAATATGAAATGAAAGGAACACACTGATGATAACGGTCATACGGAGAACACTCATCCTCCTTTCCACATTAAAAACATTAGTTTTCAAACATATCAAGTAGAATAAGTCAAGGCTTTCAACTCTCAACCCTAACACTAAAATAACCATTGTTCCTTCTGAGAGTACTGAAAATGTTGCCTCCACATTAATACTCCTGCACAGGCTACAGTATAATATTAGTATATTAGTAATATTTAGTATATTAGTATATCTAGTCTATTACTATTATATAATATATCGGTAAATCTAGTATATTAGTATTATATAGTATATTAGTAAATCTAGTATATTTGTATTATATAGTTTAATAATAATTCTAATATATAGGTATTATATAGTATATTGGTATAATATAGTATATTTATAAATCGAATATATAGGTATTATATAGTATATTAGTAAATCTAGTATATTGGTATTATAAAGTATATTAATAAATGTAATATATAGGTATTATATAGTATATTAGTAAATCTAGTATATTAGTATTATATAGAATATTAATTAATCTAATATATAGGTATCATATAGTTTATCAGTACTTTTAGTATATTTAAGTATATCTAGTATATTATTACATATAGTATGAGTATTAAAATAT
>NC_137199.1:31686976-31716976 GCF_960531495.2 Zeus faber
TGTTTTCTCTTTCTTTAATGCCTGAATTGTGTTTCATGTGGGACCTTGTGATTGGGAAGTGGAAGAAAAAATTAAAAAATTGACTCTTCGATGTTTTTGTATTTGAATCATCGTGCTGACAAAATAAAAAACATAAGCACAAAGGCATCTTTACAAGAGCAGGCGCACACACACACACACACACACACACACACACACACACACACACACACACACAGACACACACACACACACAGACACAGACACTCACACACACACACACACACACACACACACACACACACACACACACACACACACACACACACACACACACACAGACACTCACACACACACACACACACACGCACACACACACACACACACAGACACTCACACACACACATACAGACACTCACACACACACACACACACAGACACTCACACACACACACACACACACACACACACACACACACACACACACACTCACACACACACACACACAGACACTCACACACACACACACACACACACACACAGGTGTGTTTCTTCCATCAGGGCCGTATCTTCCCTTCGATAACACGCGTCCCGTAAAGTCTGATCCGAGCTCTAAATCAAGACGTCGCTGAGTTCCCCTCAGACGTTCAGACCGAGAGCAGGTTCCCTCACATTGAACTGATTTAGTGAAGCAGCGTCTGCAGAGCCAAACACGTGGCGCTGAGGGAACGCTTTAATATCTGTGCATATCAGCACAGAGAGAGAGCGAGAGAGACAGAGAGAGAGGGAGGGAGGGAGGGAGGGAGAAGAATAAAATGTTTATTCCATATGAAGAGTTCCACCACATGTCAACCAATCCTCCCTGCGTTTCCCCACTGATCTTTTAGCGTCCATCACTCAGCTCGCCTGCTTCACCCTCCCTTAACATCTTTTACTGCATTTTATTTTAATTGTTTTTTTCTCCGAAATAATTTATTATTAACACTCTGAGGGAAGTTATTTCTCTGCAGTTGACCCATCCTTGATCTCGCCTTGCTCAGTGGCATTGGCAGGAGGGTCCAAGCCTGGCGTGCATGTCTTTAGGGGTGAGAACATGTGGAGAACATGTGGAGAACATGTGGAGAACATGTGAAGAACATGTGAAGAACATGTGAAGAACATGCAGACTCCACCCAGAAAAGGTCCCGTCGGGTTGGGACCCAGAACCGTCTGTATTTGAGGCTTCAGCACAACCCGAGTAATATGAAGAAACAGTGTTTTATGTCATCTCTTCATTATGTTCCTTATTCTTATGTATATTTTTATTCCATTTTATTATTATTTGTTCATTTTTTTTACATTAATCGTCCGTAGAAACGCAGCAATCCTCACCAGGACAAATTCCAGATTTACAGACAAATCTTATTCTATCTTAATTATATCTATGATACATCCACATTCAAATTCCTCTGCTCCCCATTTTAATATAATTCAACATTTAATGTATATGAATATCCACATCATTGTCAACAGCCGTGACAGATGTAAAGACTGAAGCCTTCACATTCAACCTCCTCTGTGTCAAGGAGGGAAATGTCCATCAAACTGGTACAAGGCTCAGATCAAGACTTTGAGGAGCTGAACGAGGCTCCTTCACAGGTTATTAGACTTGATGTAAACAGCAAAGTGAGGAATGTTTTAACTTTCCCATTGAGCACGGAGAAAAGAGAGAAAGAGAGGGGGGAGAGAGAGAGAGAGAGAGCGAGGGAGGGAGGGAGCGAGAGGGAGGGAGAGAGAGAGAGGGAGAGA
Source organism: Zeus faber (assembly GCF_960531495.2). NCBI lineage: Eukaryota > Metazoa > Chordata > Actinopteri > Zeiformes > Zeidae > Zeus > Zeus faber. Next base: position 31,688,744 of record NC_137199.1, read on the forward strand.
GGGAGGGAGGGAGCGAGCGAGAGGGAGGGAGAGAGGGGGAGACGGGGGGGGGATCACGGGGGGGGATCACAGTTAATACCTGCATAGATACATGGTGTGTGTGTGTGTGTGTGTGTGTGTGTGTGTGTGTGTGTGTGTGTGTGTGTGTGTGTGTGTGTGTGTGTGTGTGTGTGTGTGTGTGTGAGTGTGTGTGTGTGTGTGTGTGTGTGTGTGTGTGTGTGAGAGTGAGATCAGATCAATAAGGTTTAATCCATCTGTGATGATGTGTAGAAATGTTGTGTATGAAGAGAAATGATTAAAAACGGTGTCTAAAAAGTAATGTTTGCGTGTGTGTGTGTGTGTGTGTGTGTGTGTGTGTGTGTGTGTGTGTGTGTCCTCCTCCCAATTCCCTGAAGATATTTAGGACACGGAAATGTCACTGAGGTTTCCACCTAACCACATAAAACACAGGCTGCACACACACACACACACACACATACACACACACACAAAAAGATACATAAACACACGAGTGCGCACACACACACATACATATAAAAAGATACATAAACACACACACAACTTACAGTAGATATAATGATACATAAACACACATATGCAAACATTACTTTTTAGACACCGTTGTTAATCATTTCTCTTCATACACAACAAAATATCCTCACGTCCGCTCCACATGGATTAACCCTCATTGATCTGATCACACACACACACACAAATAAACAGGTGGTCAAATGTTTGATCTGAATAAACCTTCAGCACACACACACACACACACACACACACACATACACACACACACACACACACACACACACATACAGTCTATTTCCACCGCTCTGGGCAGTTGCTTCAGTGTATTTTTATCTGCTGGTTTAAACTGAATGTTGGTGTGGAGGGAAGCAGCGAGCGGTGATTATAGTTATTACCGCCCTGACACACACACACACACACACACACAGAGTCATATTCATATGCTCTCCCTCTCTCTCCCTCTCCTATCCTCTCTGCCCGTCACACTCTGTCTATTTGTCTGTATACAAACACACTCCATCTTCTAAATGTTTTCATGTACATGAGAACACGTGTGTGCACACACACACACACACACACACACACACACACACACACGCAGGGAGTGACGTTCAGGTTGTTTACATGTCAGCTGCGGGTGGAGGGACGAGCTGAAGGAGCTTCCTGACGCTCAGCATGGAGACGGAGCCTCTGACTTATAGTAAAAGTGAGATTGAATGAAAGTGAGTTTTATCATGTTTCAGGGTTGGATTCATGACGTTTTATTTCTTGAATCAGATACAAGATGAAAACACCACTGAGTTAGAAAAGATCATTGATAGTAAATTACATGACCTGGCTTTGAGCAGTGACTCACGTCTGGTTGGAATCAGAGCCTTTTATCAGAGTAGAGGCAGAGTAGAGGTAGAGTAGAGGCAGAGGAGAGGCAGAGTAGAGGCAGAGTAGAGGCAGAGTAGAGGCAGAGTAGAGGCAGAGTAGAGGCAGAGTAGAGGCAGAGAGGAGGCAGAGGAGAGGCAGAGGAGAGGCAGAGGAGAGGCAGAGTAGAGGCAGAGGAGAGGCAGAGGAGAGGCAGAGTAGAGGCAGAGTAGAGGCAGAGAGGAGGCAGAGGAGAGGCAGAGGAGAGGCAGAGGAGAGGCAGAGTAGAGGCAGAGGAGAGGCAGAGTAGAGGCAGAGTAGAGGCAGAGTAGAGGCAGAGGAGAGGCAGAGTAGAGGCAGAGTAGAGGCAGAGAGGAGGCAGAGGAGAGGCAGAGTAGAGGCAGAGCAGAAATAGAGTGACAGTAGAGTAGAAGTAAACAGTGGCAGATGGAGGTAGAGTGATAGAGTAGAGTGACAGTAGAGTCGAGGTAGATAAGACTCCCTTGTCCCCCTCTTCTTCCATTTGCAGTAAATATGGTATTTTGATATTTTATGTGACACATACATACATTATACTACAGTCAAATTATATTATATGATAATAAATTCTATTATATTGATATTATAGAAGAAGAAGAAAGAAGAAACAGTCTTTATTAGTCACGCAACACACCACACTACAACACATGCTTGCACACACACACACACACACACACATGCTTTGATGGTGCTGGTGAAATGGATCCTCTGCATTTAACCATCCTGGCTTGTCCTTCCTCCGGGGGCACAGCCAGGAGCAGTGGGCAGCGTACGTGGACGCGCCCGGGGACCAGGTGATAAGTGTCCATCGCTGGTCAGACAATGATAGGTGCATGTTTTGGGTGGGGGTCCTTACTGACGTGAGGTGGAGGAAACCCCATGTGAGCACGGGGAGAACATGCAAACTCCACACAGAAAGGCTCCTGTTTGGGAGATAACCCACCGGAGCACGGTGCCAGCAGCGCCCCAGGCGGGAATCAAACCCAGGACCTTCTTGCTGTGAGGCAGCAGTGCAATGCACTGCACCACCGTGCCACCAATATGTTATATATGCTATAATATTACATTACATGAAATAACATTGATAATAAATAACATGACATTACCTTGATATTACATGATATTATATTGATATTACATTGTATTATATTACATGATATTACATGGATATTATATTAGACTTTATTACACTGATATCACATTGATACTAAATTATATTATATAACATTATATTACACTATATTACAATATATAACAATATATTACAATGATATTACATTATATTACATTGATATTACATTATATTACATTGATATTACACTATATTATATTACACTATATTACAATATATAACAATATATTACATTGATATTACATTGTATAACATTATATTACACTATATTACAATATATAACAATATATTACATTGATATTACATTGTATAACATTATACTACATTGATATTACGTGATATTGCATTGGCATTACATTATACTATATTACATGATATTACTTTGATGTTAGATTATATTACATTGATATTACATTATATTATATAACATAATATTACACTGATATTACATTATATTATATTGATATTACATTATATAATATTACATTATATTACACTGATATTAGATATTACATTGATATTACATGATATTTATATTACATTGATATTACATGATATTAATATTACATTGATATTACATGATATTAATATTACATTGATATTACATGATATTAATATTACATTGATATTAGATGATATCACAGTATATAACATTGATATTAGATGATATCACAGTATATAACATTGATATTAGATGATATCACATTATATAACATTGATATTACATGATATTTAATTGATATTTGATAATATTACATTGACATTACATTGATATTACATTATATGACATGATATTACATACTATTACATTATATTTATATTACATGATATTATATTGATATTACATGACATTGATATTTCATTGAGATTACATGATATTACATTGATATTACATTATATCAAGGTAAAAGAATATTCTATTTGTTAAAACGTTGCTAATTAAACATGTTTTTCAGACTGTTCTTGTTAAAACTCGCTGCGTTCCTTCTCTGTTGAAACTCGACAGTTTGTTTCCTGCTGCATTTTCCTTTAACAGCCGTTCAGGATGCTCCGCCCCAGACGGCTCCACCCGCTGCCGCTCCGCTACCAGCACGTCCACGACCCCTCTCCAGTCCTCCACTCACTCACTGCTGTTATTTAACCTTGTAAATATTCAGTAATTATGACATTCGACTCTGGGGTCGGACTCTCGCATTCTCCCCGGCCCCGAAATCTCTCATTAGGGTGGGAAAGTTTATTTTATGGAGACCATTTCCCCCTATAGCCATATACAGCCCTATTAAGTAAATATAGCATTAGTCTAATTGTTCCAACATGGCGGTTTGTTTGCTAATGGCGTTCCTTGTTAGGAAAGCGAATATGGGTCACAACAACCTGGAGAAGGAGGGAATGAGGGCAGCGTGTTGCCCAAAGGCTCCTCGGTGCGAGGGGAGAGTCCTGGAAACGTCTCCATGTTCAGGTGTTAGTTTGAGGACGAGGTGAGGTCCAAACATCAACGCTGCCACTATCACCACAAACGTGACCAAACCACCGACTTTAGGGTCACATTTCAAAATGTGACTTTTTTTATTTGTCAGATATGAAAGTGTCGAGTCAGAGCTTGAAAACAAGGTATCTATCGTTTGTGGGAATCAAGCCAATATTTTGGAGGCTATGTCTTGTTAAAGATGAAGGTTCTGAGAAATCAGCTTTTAGAGTTTGAGAAACATTTCCAGACTTTGGCACTAACTCCACATTTAGAAAGAAACGAGATCATGTTAAATGTGTTTTTTTTCCCCAAATAATACGAGAATCTTTCATTTATAAAAAAATGTTGGAAAATGCATAATTCAAGTTAATCCTTTACTTACATTTTTTTTTCATGCTCACTGGAGTAGCATTTCCCTTCTCTTATTCTGTAACTTGTAAACATCCCCATTTATTACGTTTACTCATTTACAACAATGACAGTTTTGAGAAAGCGGCACTTTTGACATCACACGCATGAAAATCTGTCAGCGAGGGAAAACAATTCCCAAAATGCAAATGAAGGGGTCCTCCCGGCCAGTTGCATTCTGGGAACTGTTTTCTGGGAGCACCCGTTGCGCCACCTCCCGCTGCCAGTTCTGTGATATGACTGAGTGTCCGATCCACAAGCACAACGCATTCACAACAACACGTCTCATAATCCACAACAACACGTCTCATAATCCACAACAACACGTCTCATAATCCACAACAACACGTCTCATAATCCACAACAACACGTCTCATAATCCACAACGACACATCTCATAATCTACAACACGTCTCATAATCCACAACAACACATCTCATAATCCACAACAAAACGTCTCATAATCCACAACAACACATCTCATAATCTACAACACGTCTCATAATCTATAACAACACGTCTCATAATCTGCAACAACACATCTCATAATCTACAACAACACGTCTCATAATCTACAACAACACGTCTCATAATCTACAACAACACGTCTCATAATCTACAACAATACGTCTCATAATCCACAACAACACGTCTCATAATCCACAAAAACACGTCTCAAAATCTACAACACGTCTCATATTCTATAACAACATGTCCATAATCCACAACAACACGTCTCATAATCTACAACAACACGTCTCATAATCCACAACAACACATCTCATAATCCACAACAACACGTCTCATAATCCACAACAACACGTCTCATAATCCACAACAACATGTCTCATAATCCACAACAACACGTCTCATAATCCACAACAACATGTCTCATAATGATCTAAATGCACCGTCAGAACCGTCAGAACCGTCAGAAGCGTCGCTGCTGTTCTGCCAGTTCAGCCAGTCGATGAGGGACTCTGGGTGTTTTTTTTCCTGTCCAATGCTGGTGGATCTAAGTAGCCTGGACATTTTAATGTTTATATAATATTAAGACGTCAAGCTCAGTTTTGAAATACGTTGAGGAACAGAACTTGACAAGTTGCCAATTTGAGGAATAAAAATCGACTATGATCTCATTTTGGGTGGAAAAAAAATAAATTTTGGACTTTTTTCCTGTCTCGCTACAGGAAGGCTGCCGCCAAATGCACCGCCTCTGCATGTGGTGGCTCACAAATAATACTAAATAATACAATCAATAGTAATAACAAAAAACTTGTCAACTTAGCACTTGTACTGCGTGGTATTCTATAAGCATTTCCAGCCAACTGCAGGTTTTTCGTTGTTAAAGTGGTAATCCGTCAGATTCTTTTGTTTAGAAATTATTTGACATATTATTGAGCTGGCATTGTATAAGAAAAAGACATTGAATAAACAAACGATAGGCACGTGCTCCTCTCTATGCAGTTCCATTGTTGGTGGCAGGGTCCGCCACAGAGTTTGATAAAGCATCGTTGCTGGTTGTGTGCGGTATCGATATGGATGAAAATTCACCAAAAAGAACAAATGATAACACCACCGTCTAAAGCGACCAAGAAAGAACAAATAAAAAGCGAAGACGAGGGGAAAGCCGGAGGCTGAGGGAGAGGAATCCACAGACGACCTGATGGATGCCGACGGAGGAGAAAGGAAAAAGGTGAGAAGCGTCACTTACAGGATCCTCAGGTTCTTGATCCCAGAGAAGTCGACCTTGGTGATCCTGGTGATGTTGTTCCGGTTCAGATCCCTGCAGACACACAGAGACCGGGGTCACACTACAAGCCTGGAAGGATCAGTCACCACAGTCTTTACTGTGCTGACTGATGCATGAATGCACTGTTTGGAGGAGGTGGAAACAGTTCACGACGATCTGAAAAATAATAACATTAAATTCATTTTGTGCGGAGTGGAGGGGTTCCTCTCAAAACCAGGACAAATACACTGTATAAAACTATAATATAAACACCTCCTTGGAAAGAGACCCCAGTTAAAATGAAGTATAAAATACATTTTCCAAAATAAATCAAACAGACAAATTGTATATTAACAAATTTATATTCATAGTCAATTATATCCACATTTTTTTGATGTTGTACAAGACATCAAACATACAGTATACCTATGAAATAAAATATACTGTATTAAACAATAGCTATATAGCAATAAGAAATAATAGAATAGAAAAATAAATAATACATAGTCCACAAAGAATAAGGCATAAACACATGCCAAACATGAATGAACACACACACACACACACACACACACACACACCAGGTCTCAGCAAATGTTACAGAAACTCCCCAAAAAAATTCAAAGTGGTGAGTCCATCTGCAAAGTTTAAAGGGTGATCAGGTTTCCAGAGCGTCGTCGATCGGTTGTAACTACAACCACACAGTACACACGCTGAAATGTGAACGCCACACTGTGTGTGTGTGTGTCTGTGTGTGTGTGTGTGTGTCTGTGTGTGTGTGTGTGTGTGTGTGTGTGTGTGCACGCGCTCTTGGGGATTCTGTTTATTGATACGCCATCACCCTGGAAGAATTAAACCAAAGAAGCACACACTCACACTCGCATTGGTTTAACCCAGCAGTCTGTGTGTGTGTGTGTGTGTGTGTGTGTGTGTGTGTGTGTGTGTGTTTCTTAATACACCTAAACATTTATAAATGTGATTTCGGAGTGTGTTGGGTTTCAAACGATTCCCGTCGTAGATCAGACCACTAATGGAATCCATACTCCGTCCTGGGGCGTGCACACACACACACACACACACACACACACACACACACAGACACACACACAGACACACACACAGACACACACACAGACACACACAGACACACACACTCACAGACACACACACACACACACACACACACACACACACACACACACACACACAGACACACACACTCACAGACACACACACACACACACACACAGACACACACACACACACACACACACACACACACACACACACACTCAACGCTATCAGTTCATAATCAATTTAGCGTCCTAATCAGTTCCCTCCTCCTTTCCTTCCCTTCATTCCTCTCTTCCTCCTGCACATTTTAAGAATCAACCTTTATTTCTTGAATACGTTTCATGAAAGACGCCTCAACGTCTTGATTTAGAATTATTTTGAAATATCATTTTTAAATAATTCAAACTTTTTGAAGAGAATTGCAGAGTTGTGATGTTCGGTTTGAGAAGAAGGAAATCAGAGATATTGTTTTATTTTATGAATGATGTTTGATTTTTGTGTGGACTCTTATTGCACCGTGAGATCAGTTCCATCACAAGGTTTGTTTTGTTTTTCTTCCTGTTTTAACAAATCAATTAAAACAACCAAATATCAGTAAAAATGAAAAGGAATCCACAACAATTCGCCTGATTCCACTTTTTTTTTTTCCAAATTCACTTTTTTCTTTTTCTCTTCTTTTGACGTTTTTCTCTGTGTCCACAGTGAGTTTGACTGTTACCTCCTCCCTCCACCCCCTCCCTCCACCCCTCCCTCCATCTTTTTCCTTTCTCACAGTTGACTGAGCTCCCGCCTCTTCATCCTCTCACTCTCTCTCTCCCCTAATCTCTCGCCCTTTATCTGGATCTCTTGTTTTTACACTCAGCTACATTCTTCCCCTTTTTTCTCTCCCTCTTTCTTCTCCCTTCCTCTCATCTCTCCATCCTTATCTCCATCTCCGTCCCCCTTGTTCGCAGTGGAAACTTCTGCTTCTCCAGGGAAACCAGTCAGCAACAAACAGAGCGGGCCACAGTGCAGACGGAGACGGGTGGAGGTGGAGACAGATGCGAGACGGACGGAGAGAGGTATAGATGGGCGGAGACCGCTAGACACGGGCGGAGAGAGGTAGAGGAGGTGGAGATGGCGGTGAGAGGTGGAGACGGGAAGAGGGGGCGAGATGGGTGGAGAGAGGTGGGGAGAGGTAGACGGGGTGGAGATGAGGTGAGAGGGGGGCGGCGAGAGGTGGAGACGAGAGGAGAGAGGTGGAGACCGAGGCGGAGACCGGTCGGGAGAGGCGCAGACGGCCGGAGAGAGATGGAGCGAGGCGGAGACGGGTGGAGAGTGGTACCACATTTGAATGCTGCAGGGACTGACGAGGGAAATGGAAATATTTATGGAATGAAACGGGCGGAGGAAAGATGAAAAACAGAAGAAACGACACGTGACGGAGACTCTGGATCCTTCAACTTCAATCAGGCCCCGCAGCTCCGACCCGCCACGGCAACCCAGACGCAGCCGCTCCTCAGACCGGGGACCGTCGGGTGGATCCGGACGGAGGCAGGTTAAGGTAGAGGGATCAGGTGACGGAGGAAGCACAGGAGAAGGAAAGGAGGAGGGAGCGCGTCTTCCAGGGTGTTGGCACCTTTGATCGTCACATTTGATCGTCACGTTTGATCGTCACGTTTGATCGTCACGTTTGATCGTCACGTTTGATCGTCCTGCCACTCGCTGGACAAAACCCGGGACAAGAATCTCTAAATATTAAAAAAAAAATGAATCGATACAACATCCTGTCACCAAAACACTGAACAACTTGAAACGCCGTGAAGCACAACTCTCCTTCAGCGGAGTCCCTTTGAGGGTTTGGGAGTTTACTGAACGACGGCAGGAAAAGCTCCCTCCGTCCGAGTAACTCCGCCCACGGCTGGAGCGCGACCGTTGACGCTGAGCGCGGGAACAGCCTGGTTGTCGGCCGCACAGACCAGCACAAATCTTTTAAACGAAAGAGGAACTGATGCCAACTGTCCGAGGAGGGGAATCCAGGGCAGGTTGAGTGTACTTCAGGCTGCGGCTGCGACGCACTCCACCTTCCTCCAAACAAAAACAATAAAGGCCCGAGCCCCGCCCCTCCCCGCCCTGCTCCGAGCTCCACCCTGCTCCACCTTTTCATCGCGATGAAAGTGGAAACTAACTTTTAAATGAGGCTGTAGATCTACTATGATGAAGACCCAGCAACTGGATTGATGATTTATCACCTCCAATTTGTTCAGAAACAGATTTTGGTGAAAAATGAGTGAAACTTGACGGAGAAACAGAATCCAGAACTTGTGCTGAAACCTCATTGGCTCACAGAACTCGTGCTCAAACCTCATTGGCTCACAGAACTCGTGCTCAAACCTCATTGGCTCACAGAACTCGGGGCTCGGCTTCTCATTTACATTTAAAGCTGCAGACACACAACCAGCTCCTTTTGAACTCTCTGGTTTAGAGGCATGTTACAGCGGCTTGAATACATGATCTGAGTGGTATTTTCGGTAAAAAGAAACTTCAAACGCCTCTTGTGGGAACCTCACCGAGCGAAATGAACTAGAAGGAGCAGAACACGTGACCTTGAAACCCTGGAGGTCACATGTTGAACTGGAATCAAAGCCTCTGATCGTCAGTGCTTTAAAGGCGTCTCTCAAACACTTTCCCTGTTTTTAAATCTCATTGTTTCCGTCTCCCCGTTTCACTGGGGCTCAGGAATAAACACCGTAATGGCCTCCTTATCTCTCCATCCTCCCACCCCTTCCTCCGCCTTCATGCTTTGTTGTTCTCAGTCCAACGCTTGGCTTCACGATGCGTCTCGTTTCCTGCTTTAATCGGACGCTATTTTCCTCTTCATCTCTCTCCCTCTCCTCGCTCCTGAAACCCTGTGCAGCTCACACGCCATCCCCCTCTCCCTCCACCACCTCTCCCTCCATCCCCCTCTCCCTCCATCACCTCTCCCTCCATCCCCCTCTCCCTCCATCACCTCTCCCTCCATCCCCCTCTCCCTCCATCCCCCTCTCCCTCCATCACCCCTCTCTCTCCATCCCCCTCTCCCTCCATAACCCCTCTACCTCCATCACCCCTCTACCTCCATCCCCCTCTCCCTCCATCACCCCTCTCTCTCCATCACCTCTCCCTCCATCCCCCTCTCCCTCCATCACCCCTCTCCCTCCATCACCTCTCCCTCCATCCCCCTCTCCCTCCATCACCCCTCTCCCTCCATCACCTCTCCCTCCATCCCCCTCTCCCTCCATCACCCCTCTCCCTCCATCACCTCTCCCTCCATCCCCCTCTCCCTCCATCACCCCTCTCCCTCCATTACCCCTCTCCCTTCATCCCCCTCTACCTCCATCACCCCTCTCCCTCCATCACCCCTCTCCATCTTTCCTTTCCTCCCTCCATCACCCCTCTCCCTCCATCACCCCCCTCCATCTTTCCTTTCCTCCCTCCATCACCCCTCTCCATCTTTCCTTTCCTCCCTCCATCACCCCTCTCCCTCCATCACCCCCCTCCATCTTTCCTTTCCTCCCTCTATCACCCCTCTCCATCTTTCCTTTCCTCCATCCCTCCCTCTGATAGGTACGCTCCATGTTGCCCTAAAAACCTCCCAGCTTTCATCAGGAATCCAAATGCCCTCTCCCTCTTTCTCCTCCTCCTCCTCCTCCTCCTCCTCCTCCTCTGGAAGGTGTGGAACGTCGGAGGAACAGGCTGAACTTTGTGTTTTTATCCACAAGATGTTGAAATGTGTCAGAGCTTCAGCAAGAACGACGGGAAACGCCAACGACGGTGAACATAATGACGTGGGGCGGTAAAGTGCGACATTTTGAATTTGTCATTCAGAGGTTTTCATATTCTCATTCATATTCAAATGATTATGGGATGCAAAGAAGAATCACACGGCTTGTAAAGAAATTCGATGTGATGTGAAGCTGGGGCAGAGCACAAGCATCTCCCTCCTGGAGCAGAGGCAGCGGGAGGTGAAGCCAGCTCCTCTTATCTGCTCTCAACACTGTTACTGCTTTTATCTGCTGCAGCAAATGTCCTGGATGTTTGCTTTCGTGTTTTTCCTCCTTTGCTTCTTTTGTGTTCGGTCCTTCCATCCTCTCCTCACTCTTTCCTCATCCCTTCCTCCCTCCCTCCCTCCCTCCCTCCCTCCCTTCCTCTCTCCCTCCCTTCTCAAGCACCTCCAGTTGCTCTCCCGTCTGGGAGCGTCTCCTCCAGACCCCCAGCGCTGGTTGAATGTGTTGAATCTCCAGTTATTCGGCTCATTTCCTGTTTCGTCTTTTCCGTTTCTTCTTTGTTAGAAAAGAGAAGGAAGGAGGAAGAGGAGGAAAGGAATTAAGAAGCAAAAGGCGTGAACCAGGGGAGGTAGAGGGGGAGAAGGAGGAGGTGGAGGAGGTGACTTTCATTGGGACACTTTGTCAAACAGTTTTCTTGAAGCAGTGGAGTCGGTCTAACACCGGCACCAACACGATGAGAACACGCTGCTCCACCTTCCTCCCTCTCTGTCCATACGTCCGTGTCTGCGTCTCCGCTCTTCTAACTTTTCTTCCGTCTACTTCCCGCCGCCGTCCATCCCGGGCGTCTGGTTGGAGCTTCCATGGCAGCAAAGGGTTTCTAGCCTCATTACTGAACAACAAAAGTTTAATCAGTATCAATATCACTCATCGATCTGCAGCCCACTTCAAAACCTTTCAGTGGGATCTCGCAAAGCATTGTGGGATATCCCACCCAGTAAACATTACATTACATTGCATTGATCAGACGCTTTTATCCAAAGCGACTTACAATTGTTCAAACACCGACGGACGCAGCCATCAGGAGCAATGAGGGTTTAAGTGTCTTGCTCAAGGACACTACAGCATGCTAGCAAGAGGAGCCTGGGATCCAACCAGCAACCTTTACATCACTAGACCACCAGCTCTACCGCCTGAGCTACCATCCCCTAAAGAACACACCCGGCGCTACGTTCAAACTCCAACCCAATACAGGAAGATCACGGACCACTACCGTCGGTTTGATGCAGCACACGATGATCTCCAAGTCCGACCGCCCAATTTCTACCGTCTCCTCCCGTCTGTCCTTCCACTCTTTGCTTTTACTCCACCCTCAACCTCACCTTTTGTCTCCAACTCATCAAAAGTCATTGTTTGGTGTCGCTGGTTGAGTGTGCTGCGCTCGTTAGACCAAATCAAGCACTCGCCGCCTGCATCACGTTGTTTTAACAGGGCTCCGCACCAACAAGAGCCCGTAAACCGCAGTGTGTTCTGGTGAACGCCCCTCCACAGCTTTACAAGGCGGCTCCGCTCCTCAGCGCTTCTGCTGAGCTGCTGGTGGTGGAGGGGAGGCGAGGGCGTGGGCAGGGTGTTCAGAGGGACACTTTATAGGAATGGAGAGACTGAGGGAGGGTAAGTTAGCACCAGCCTCATGAAGTCATGGTCTCAACGTGACTTCCGTAAAGGGCTCTTCTCAACTCGATATAATGATGATGAAATATTGACAATAATATATGATGAGATCAAAGTATATTAATCTATGTATAATGGCAGTATAATACGTTTATTTGGGGAGGGGGTTTCTCCACAGACGTCAAAGCCGGTGAAGAAAATGAGAATGGTGGGAGGGTGGGAGAGAAAGAACATCATAAAAAAAATTGGGGGAAAGCGTTTTGGAAGGACTTTCACCAAAATCTTTCAACTGGCAACCCATCCAGTCAGCCTAAATAAATACCATGAAGAGCTCCGTCGCCAAGTCGGGCTTCATGGCAACTGCAAACAGAGTAAACACACAGGGAGAGCAACCGAACAACATGAAATGACGATGAAGGACCAAACATGAAGAGGAAAGAAATGGACCAAAACAGACTCAAAGAGGGGGGGGGCGAGAGAGAGAGAGAGGGAGAGCGAGAGAGGGGGGGGGGGGGGGACCGAAACGAGCGTAGAGTGAGATTTACTCGCCTCTATTTTGTTTACCGGGTTGCTAACTGCAACCTACTGTTATGAGTGCTCGTACACACACGCACACACACACACACACACACACACACACACACACACACACACACACACACACACACACACACACACACACACACACACACACACACACACACCAACATAAACAGCGTGTGTGTTGACCATTGTGATGAGATCAAAAAGCAGCTGCATAAGACTCTCAGACACATTAACCAATAAAAACGAACCGCGTGCGTGTGTGTGTGTGTGCGTGTGTGTGTGTGTGTGTGTGTGTGTGAGACATTGATGAAGACACACACAGGCATCTCAACCTATGAAATCTGTTGCTTTGGTGACAGCGCTCGTTACCACACACACACTGAACGAACCGTCGTCTCCAGCCACAGGAGGAGCTTGGTCTCTCTCCATCTGTACCCCAGGCTGCCTGTACGGTGTGTGTGCTTGTGTGTACGATGCATGTGTATGTGCCCCCGTGCACTTTGTGAGCGTTTCCATGCACGTTTGTATGGATGTGTCTTTTTGTACATTTGTGTGCGTGTGAGGCACAGAGCCTCCTCTGTGCCCGGCAGGGCCGTGCCCACTCTCAGCGCCCGCCGCCGGCCGCTCGGGGACTGGGAGTCATTATCCATAAGGTCAACTGACCACAGATCAGCCACTGACCCAGGAGTGCACACAAACACACACATACACAAACACACTCATAGAAACACGCGCGCGCACACACACACACACACACAAGCCCGAGTACCGGTTAAACTCGCCTGCCCCGCCCTGCCGCCCCAAACTGAAGGTTTCTGAGGAGGGGAACCGAACCGTTTCCACAACGCAGCGGCAAACTGGAGGCGTTTGATCCCGAACAGAGCGTCCATTCTGCAGCCCGGTCCAAACTGGTTTGTTATTATTATTATAACTCACTGAGGTTATAATCTCCTTGTGTACAACACGTCCCTGTTATACACAGAAATAATACGCTCACTCGCTGCGCGACCGCACTGTGGATCAGCGTGAACGGCTTGGAAAGAGCGGAGCGAGTCGTGGACTTGAATGCCAGTCACAGAGTGTTGTTCATGCTTCGCTGTGTTGCAACGTTAACTCCACGGTTAGAACCAGCCCTGTCTCCTGGGGGGCCGTCAAAACACGACATTTCTGCTAAAAAAAGGTTCTTGGTCGACATCCTGATGGATGGACTGATTTTACGTTGATCTAATGAGGATCAGCTCATGATGTTGAATCCAGGATGACGTCAAATGGAAACATGAAATCCATCAAGTGGAAAAAAAAGAGATTTACTGCAGAACAAGAAAGTCCCCTGCCTCTGCTCTGCCTCTACCGCTGCTCTGCCTCTGCTCTGCCTCTACCGCTGCTCTGCCTCTGCTCTGCCTGTGCTTCTGCTCTGAAGAGAGAATCTGCAATTTTTGTCAATATCTTGAAGAGAATACAATAACATTTGGTTCTTTAATTTGCTGACATAAAGCATCAAATTTCGCCTGTGATGTGATTCTTTCCCACCAGGTTCCAACGTGTGATTAATGACACTATCCTGTTATGGGTGGTGCAAGCCACATAAAGTACACACTGAAAAGTTCATACACAAACACACACACACACACACACACACACACACACACACACACACACACACACACACACACACACACACACACACACACACACACAGGAGGACAAAGAAAAACCAACACACACACACACACACACACACACACACACACACGCACACACACACACACACTGGGATTCCAGTCCCACCATGGAATGTTGTTCATAGCTGAGGGTGTGCTGGTCCGAACGTCCATCAGCCAATCAACAACAAGCTTTGATAAGAGCCAGGAGCAGAGGAGTGTGTGTGTGTGTGTGTGTGTGTGTGTGTGCAAACGGGAGAAAATATTTGTGTGCCAGTGTGTGTGTGTGTGTGTGGGTGTGTGGTGTGTGTGTGTGTGTGTGTGTGTGTGTGTGCTGATGGAGGACTAACATAAACACACCAGTCTACACACACACAGACTAGCAGTTTCCTACTGTTATGTGTGTGTGTGTTGGCAGGCAGAGGGGAAGTCGGAGCTGTGAAAAGTAGAGAGAGAGAGAGAGAGAGAGAGAGAGAGAGAGAGAGAGACGGGGGAGAGGTGTGGAGGAATAGAAAGGAGAGGAGACCGGGGAAGAGAAGAGGAAATGTGATCAAGATAAAGAGAGAGAGAGAGGTAGTGGGAGTTGGAGAGAATGGCAGAATGAGAGAGGGAAGAACAAAGGGAAGGCAGGGTGAGAGAGAAAGACTGGAACTCAAACTATTTTTGGTTCCATAACGGACCTTCCAGAGCTTTCAGGTTCTTTTTTTGAGGGTTGAATTGGGGGTTTCCACGCTGCCAATCATCATCCAATTGACCGTTTGCAAAATGGCGTCCAGTCCCAACCTCCTTAATTACCGTAGCATCAGAACAAACGACATCCAGCCTCCGGTCTCCATCCACGAACAAATCCTGTCGTAAAGTGTTGGTTTGAGCAGCTTCAGCATGGTGCTTTCAGACAGAAAAAGTCAACTTTCAGAAGGTGTAGGAATAATGAAATAAGATAAAGAAACTTTATTATTCCCCCGAGGGAAATGCAAGTTTAACAATTTTTATGTTTTTATTGATGTACTTCGGCAAATGTTGCATATTTATTTATCAACATAATAGAAAATAGAATGGATACATATAGATAAACACACCGATCAGCCACAACATTGAAACACCACTAATAACACTAATACTGTGTAGCTCCCCCTGGTGTCCCCAAAACAGCTGTGAGGTAGAGGCATGGACTCCACCAGACTCTGAAGGTGTCCTGTGGTATCTGGCACCAAGACGTTAGCAGCAGATCCTTTAAGTCCTGCAAGGTGGAGGTGGGGCCCGGTTCACTGGTCGTCCTTCCTTGGAGCACTTTTGGTAGTAGTAGTAACCACTGCAACGCGGGAACAGCCCACAAGACCTGTGGTTTTGGAGATGCTCTGACCCAGTCGTCCAGCATCACAATGTGGTCCTTGTATTACATACATACATACATACATACATACATACAACAGAATATACATAATAATAATAAATCCCACCCCTTGACAGGTGCCATTGGAACCAGATGATTATTCACTTCACCTGTCACTGGTTTAATGTTGTGGCTGATCTTGTGTGTCATTAGTAGATATTATTGCACAACAGCATTTACTAAATAACAAAGCCAAGTGCATCAGTACAAAAAGACAACATATTGGAGAGGTATTGATCCATGTATTGGAATGTAGGGAGGGTTACAAAGGTCCAGATCCAGGAATAAAGAAAGATCCACGTGTCAGAGTTGAATGAGGAATGGAGGGAGATGGAAAAGGGCAAATAGAGAAAGATGAACAGGAGAAAGAACACAGCACACTGAGACAGAGTGGAGGAGAAGAGGTGTTAGAGAAAAGAGAACTGTGCTGAAGGAATATACTGGACATGGACAGAACGAAGAATTCTCCTCCAGAATTAAACTGGAGGAAAAAGAAACGTTTAAAACACACACACACACACACACACACACACACAGACAAATAAACATGCACAAATCAAAAACGCACTAAATCATACTCAAACACACACACACACTCTCAGACACTAAAACACACTCAAACTCAAAAATAAACACACAGACACAGAAACACCGGTTAACACACAGACACGGCACAGACACAGAAAAACACACACATACACACCGACAGGAAAAGACACATTCACACCAACACGCGTGTAAATGGACAAACGCACACACACACACTCCAGTCCTGATTACAACCCAATCAACTGCCCTCCCAGCGGAGTGCAGAACCTCCCCAGGACACACAGCAGCTGGGGCAACACCCAAAATCAGCACGGGGGGGTTTGGACCCCCGGAGAGAGAAGGCTTCCGTGCCTTCCATTTTTATTTCCCTCGTTAAGCTCGTTAAGACCCCCCTCCTCAAAAAGACTCCCCTCAAATTAGATGCAAATGAGGCCTCAAGTGGCTTCCTGAGGAGGGCTTGTGTGTGTGTGTGTGTGTTCTGCTCAGCCTCTCCAGACTCTGTTTACGACTGGAGGACGACCCGCTGCATCCAGAGACACGTTCATCCTCATCGTCATAACAACAGGTCAAAGCCTCTGAACGTTGTTTGGAGGGTGCTGAGGCGGGTGGAGCATGTGCACCACATTCAACCCCCACGCCGAGGAGCCGTGGGCGTCCAGGGGCCCACTCCAGCTCTGGAACCCGTGCCTTGGTCGAGGGTGACAGCAGGAGTGTGTATTCTGGAGAACAAAAGAACTGAAGGGCCACAGAAAGGGCCACAGACCGCCCCCCGTTTCTAAAACATTAGATCAGGGTTGATTCTATTTTCCTGCTTTTTAGGACATTAGAACATGACGTCGTGGGTTTTGTCATAATTCATATTTGATCTGGATGGATTTCTGAACCATGGTTGTTCGAAACGTCCGCTTCAAACCACTGTTCTGTCGAGGACTGTGATGGAGGCGTGGTCCACTCCACCCTGAGTGCTACCACAGGAAGTGATGAGGAGCTCGTCCCCACAGCTCTGATGTCACGATTCTGGGACGGTGGTACCCACGAATCATCTGAATGGATATTTCCCGGAGCACTCCCTGTGTTCCCCCGCTCGCACCGTGGGCCACCCCCACCTCCACCCCCCAGGAACCAATGAAGTGTTACCTCATCAACACCTTGATGTGCTGCAGCACGGCCATCGCAGAAAGATATGAAACAAATACAAGAGGAGGATGTTGGGGTTCAGACAGAGAAGGTGTGGATATGGAGAGGGTGGGGGGGTAGCAAGAGAAAGAGAGAATGAGAGAGAGAGAGAGAGAGAGAGAGTGGGGTAGAGAGAGAGACCTTTGGCTAAAGTCACAGCTGAAACACTGACCTGGATGAATCAGAGGAACATAAACACAGTGTTGCAGCCAAGGGTGTGTGTGTGTGTGTGTGCGTGTGTGTGTGTGTGTGTTTGTGTGTGTGTGTGTGTGTGTGTGTGTGCACGCGCCAGGGGAATTCTACCCGGGGACCCCAGCGAGAGGCAGGGGGACCCCGTATCCCAACCCCTCATCACCGCCTGCTCTAATTATTTATTTTTCTAGGATGTAAATGTCTTTCGCGAGGGATGGGGGGGGGGGGGACCTGGGAGGTCAGAGCCGCCCAGAGGGTCCCAGTCTCTCATCCCCCTAAACACACACACACACACACACACACACTAATACATCAGCAACAGATGTGCTAAAACACTGCCTTGCTCATTTACACACAGAAACTCATGTCGACACATTTCCTCCTCCTAATGTGCTTCAGGGGTCAAAGTTTATGAATTAATTCACACCCACACACACACACACACACACACACACACACACACACACACAACAGTACATTTACAGAATAACACTCAAGGACCTTCTGGGCTTTTTCGAGTCCCAGACAAACATTCATCATTTGAAGACTCATCATTTTGTTTCCTTTTCTGACTGAAGAGTCTCTTGATGTGAGTCTCCTACAGTGGCAGCTAGAATCCCAAGACGTGTCCTAATCAATCTTACCATAAAAAAAAAAGGTCCTTGAATGCGTGACGTGGTCTATAGAAAGTCGCCTGTTCCCTGCCACAGCCTCCATAGTGCAGGACGCACAACCCCAAAGAAAACTAAAAGTCAACTGGAGGCACTTGAGTGAAGCACGCAGCAGCAGTTTCCTTGAGGCTGAAATGTCCATTTTGGCATCGATGTGACGCCAGGTTGGAAGTAAAGCCTGAAACAGCCCGTTCCTCCAGCCCCCCCAGCCCCCCCAGCGGTGTGCGTTGATTGTTTGTCGTTGCTCGGGGGTCAGCTCTGCTGTTGACCCCCTGCGGGGCCTTTAAGCAGCTCCGTTATCAGCCATAATGGCTTCCATACCCCCGACGGCATCGGTGGGAAGGCAGGAGGGGGACGTGTGTACGTGCACAAAGAATGTGCTGGAGCGTGCGTGTCCAGATGGGGGGTCCGGGAGCGGCCGCCGGGGGTTTTCCGGGTGGCGAAGCGGGAGCCGAGTTCCAAAAGCAAAGAGCACCCCACGCCAAACTACAGAGAAAGTGATCGGGTTCATCTCGGAGTAAAAAAGGGTGTTTTCGGGGTTCAAACATGATTCTGAATCCAGAGCCACGGGGAGTCGGAGGGTCCAGCTCACCTCAGGCCGCTCGCTCAGTCCGTCCAAATGCCACTTCATTTCGGCCGAATGACTGTTTGTGAAACCGCGATCGGAGATCTGTGACCAACACGCTCTTTCAGGCTGATAACGTAGGAAACCAGCAAAACTGATGAGTTGGGGTCCCCCCCCCCCCCAAACTGCACACCTCCAACTCTACCCCCACCCCCACCTCCACCTCCAGGATGACCCAAAGATTTTCATTTTACGAGTTTTTTCTGATTTTGTGAACAACATCGACCTCAGACACCTTGGAGAACTCAGCAGAAGTGCAACTGGTCCAGCTGTACCTGCAAGCTGATATTTGCTGATTTTTTTTTTGATTTTTTTTTTACAAATTTTACTTTCTCCTGGAATCATCCCGTGCGCAGGGTTGGACCCGTCTGCCGGCCAAATCCGGACCGCGGGCCCTATCTTTGACACCCCTGACGCATAATGGGTCGGAGCTTGCGAGGCAGCGAGTAGAAGAGAACAAGAAGCAGGATTGAGAAAACACAGTGATAAGTGACTGAACATCCCGTTAAAACGTCCAAGTCTGCACCTGCAGGTTTCCTTCAACTCATTCTGTTCCATGCAACTGGTTTTCATTCATAAATACATTTTCCCACCAAAATGTCCGACTTTTATTTCCCATCAAACTCAATTAAATTCGTCCAGTGAGTTCAGAGACGTCACCGAAGGGAACGTCAAAGTGAAGTGATCGCATCCTGGTGCTTTTTGAAAAGTTGATATTACTCCGTTTTTGGATTCACTGATAAGAGCTTTTGAGTAAAACTTGTGACGCAATAGGAATCAACGTCCACGCATCGCCTGATATTAAAAGTAATGTTTATTCGCGAGAAGCGTCCGTGAGGTTGAATAACTGTTCGCAACTTTAAAACAATTTTAAATTCCCCAAATCACAGCAAATAACCCGAAGAGACGGAATAAGAATAAATTGAAAGTTGACTTACAAGCGCTCGGCGTTCCTGGGGATCCCCTTGGGCACGGTCCTGAAGCCCAGGCCCTGGCAGTCCACATGGGAGCCGGAGCAGGAGCACTTGTGGGGGCACCCGGAGCCCGGGGCGGCGCTCAGCAGCAGCAGCCCCAGCACCAGGGGCCAGAAGCCGGGGAGCGCAGCGCGCCGCTCCGGCCCGCTCCGCTGCATGGTGTCCGGGGAAAGCTCCGTAAAATCCACGGGGAAAAGAAACGCAGATCCAGGGGAGCGGGTGGGGTGGACGGTGTGTGTGTCCAGTTGTGGAAAGGAAAAGTGTTTAGACGCGTAATGTTGCTGTTCCAGAACTTATCCACGTTCCCCTCAGATTATCGATCCGCGCTCATTCAAAGTCTCGTCCGCGAGATGAGAGGACCCGTGGAGCCGCGACGCCACTGATGCAAAGAGGAAAAGTGAAATTTTACGGGACGCAAACGGAGGGAATCATTCATACATCTCCCAGCTCGGTGCGTAAAAAGCCCCCGAACGCTCCTCTCCACAAAAAAAGAGACGCCAAAACGCAGGAAAACAAAAAAAGGAACCAGCCTGGGAAACTTTCCAGGACCTTAAAAACACAGTTTCCCTCCAGAGAACATCCTCATGAAGTGACTCCAATTGAGACTTTTCTCCTCAAGGTAAAACTTTGACTTCACTGCGGATCAAAAAAAGTTGCGCAGCGGCGCAGCAGCCTGGTGCGCCTGGAGAAGAAGGAGCGAGTCACTGAGTTTTGTACTTCATCTCCCCCAAAATACTCTCCCTCTCTCCCTCCCTCCCTCTCTCTGCTGATGTCACCAGAAAGTAAAAGTCCGACCAACTTCCACTGGCTGGCTCCTTATCTCCCCTGGAGACCCGCGCTCCTCTGGCCAAGGGCGTCGATTCCAGGGCAGAGGGGGTGGGGGTAACCTCTCCATTAATCACATCATGATGAATTAATTAATAAGTGTTAATTGTTACAAAATAAAATGTATTTGCTGTTTTTTTTCCCCATCGATTCAACACAATTAAGCCCCCCCCCCCTCAAAACATGATTTTCTTTTTGATATTTCCAACTCTCCCCTGCATTGTAAGACTTGTTTGTACCCAATTTGTGCCAAATATGGTGTTTTTATCCATGTACAGTGAAAGCCCCCCCCCCCCCCCCCCCGAATTCAGGGGAAACCATCATCTAACATCCATCCATTTTTCATGCCCCTGGACCCCCTTGAAGGGTGGAGACCCCCCCACCCCCAACCAATGTTCCACTTCCACCCACTGTTCCTCCCCTGTCTACACTGGGTTCCTTTCCCACACACACACGAATAATAATGTAAACCCATTTCTTTACTCCATGACACGGGAAGTTAAAGAGCCCGAGTTGAATCTGATGGGACATTAAGTCATCTCCATTATAGAGAACTATCTTTTCCCAGGATTCATATCTCCCCCATGCACTGCGTTATATATGCTTGTTATGACTCCCTTGGACATCTTCATTTCTTTCTCAGATAAATTGTTCCTTGTCAAGCCTTGTTCTCCTCACTGGCCTCCGTTTATCATGTCCTGGTGGGACATCTGGAGCGTCTGCTTCAACACCAGCAGCTGGAATCTATGAGAATCATAAAGAGACACATTTTGCATATTTCTCATGCATAAATTAGTGGCTTGTCAGTGCTGTGGGAGACACTCAGTAAAAGAGCCCAGCTCCCCCTTTTCTCCCCCCACCTAATGAAACTACAGTTTTACAACATTCTCCCTGGAATGAGCTGCGCTCATACACCCCGCAGCACCTGGGAAAGTGTCATTGAGATAAAGTATAAAACTGTGCATCCATCTCTATTATCTTATTAGTGTAACTCACCAGTAAATAGTGGGAGTACTGGCTCACTGTGGTGGAGCTTCCCACCGGGTTGCAGTAGTGCTGCTGCCCTCTATTGGTTGAACCCACGACCTTCAGGCACAGACCAGATGCTTCGAGTTATTCCCCTTTCCATTATATATCTTTACAACACAACAAATTGTTTCAATATGGATCAAATGTACTGGTGATTAGAACCTTCTTCACGAGCAGAGCCCAAATGAAGAAGAGTTGATTCCAGCTCGGGACCCAGGATGATGTCTCTCCAAGTGGAAGCACCACGATGACTTAATACCACTTGAATATATTTTCCAAAAAGAACAGCAGAGGAAGTAACGACTGAAATGTAAAATATGATATCCTCAAATGTCTCCTTTTAAAAACAAGATTGTAAATTTGTTCACCATTTTAACCTTGTTTGCCTGGATGGTCCGTACGGTTTCTTAGCAACACTGGTCTTCTCTTCTCATCGTGATGGTGATGCTGCTGTGAGTTTTCCTCCCTGATTCCAAAAGTCAGAGATTTACGATAGAGTCTATAGGGGAATGTTTTTTAATGCTTTCCTCGCAATGTTCAGCTTACTCTGCCTTTACACCAGAAGACCACCACACTAGAAGACCACCATACCAGAAGACCTCCACACCAGAAGACCTCCACACCAGAAGACCTATACATTGATGTATATATCTATATCCTTCCAGCACAGTGAAGGATTCAAAATTAGAGGATCGTTAGAACAGGTGAGTATCAGCACCTGGAGGTGTTTGTGGTCCTCACAGAGTGTCCAAATTCCACATTTTATCTGACGATACTTTCAAAATAGCAGGTGGAGTTCAAGGGAACATCGGTTGAGAAAAGCCTGAATGTTGCAGGATGACCACGGTGACACCCAGAAGACAGTGGATGAGGCTCAGGACCTTGATGGACATCGTGCTGCAGCTCCATGGTCCACGTCAGAGTGGTGAAGCTCAGGTCAGGGAGGATCCAAGTGCAGGAACAGAGCGGAAAGTTATTGAGTTGAGGCAGGAAGAGCCTCCAGAAGGTGGAGGACGCAGGAAGCAGGTGAGCACAGGCTTCCAGAAAGGAGGAACTGAAGGAGAACAGATGCAAACCATAAACCAATCATCTGTACAAAGGAGGAGTCCAGAGGAGGAGGAGGAGGAGGAGGAGGAGGAGGAGAGCCCGCAACAACCTGTGGTTTCAAAGCAGGAAGTGAATGTATGCTTTTTAAAACGTTAAATATCAATAAAAATATATTGTTTTATACATATGAAGATAAAGTGTAAATAAACACACAGAGGTGAATGTGTTTTGTAGCCTGGATGAACAGTGATCAGAAATCTTTTTATTTGCATACATTTTTATTTCACCTTTAAACACCAACAGTTGTCAGTGAACCGCTTTGCAGGATGAAAACTGCTGGACATATGAACTTTAATATGAGAAAAATATTTTAATCTGTTCCCAACGAGACAGCGATGAGATCAAGTCCACATGGCTGATCAGAGCATGCTGTCCACTCTCTCTCCCTCTCTCCCTCTCTCTCTCTCTCTCTCTCTCTCTCTCTCTCTCTCGCTCTCTCTCTCACGCGATGCTTCTATCCTTCCTTTCAACATCAGCAGAAACATCATGTAAATATTAGAGTAGGAAGATATTTTGTTGGCCCCGATGTTTTACCGTCAACGATTAGAAGAGTGAAGTCACCTGAGATGAGAAGTGATGCACACGGGATGGAACACACACTTTATTCTTATACATGTTTATAAATCATTTTTATGATATTGCTGCTGTTCCAGGGTGCGTGTTAGACAGACAGACAGGTCGACACATAGCTTGATAGATAGATAGATAGATAGATAGATAGATAGATAGATAGACAGATAGATAGATAGACAGAAAGATAGATAGATAGACAGATAGATAGACAGATAGATAGATAGACAGATAGATAGACAGATAGATAGACAGATAGATAGACAGATAGATAGATAGATAGATAGATAGATAGATAGATAGATAGATAGACAGATAGATAGACAGATAGATAGACAGATAGATAGACAGATAGATAGATAGATAGATAGATAGATAGATAGATAGATAGATAGATAGATAGATAGATAGATAGATAGACAGATAGATAGATAGACAGACAGATAGATAGATAGATAGATAGATAGATAGATAGATAGATAGATAGATAGATAGATAGATAGATAGATAGATAGATAGACAGACAGATAGATAGATAGATAGATAGATAGATAGATAGATAGATAGATAGATAGACAGACAGATAGATAGATAGATAGATAGATAGATAGATAGATAGATAGATAGATAGATAGATAGATAGATAGATAGATAGATAGATAGATAGATAGATAGATAGATAGATAGATAGATAGATAGATAGATAGATAGATAGATAGATAGATAGATAGATAGGATGCTGAGCTGGGAACCCTGTGTGAGTATTTACTGATGTGCACACACTTCAGGAGACGAACGCATAAATCAGTGTGTGTGTGTGTGTGTGTGTGTGTGTGTGTGTGTGTGTGTGTGTGTGTGTGTGCGCGCGCACGTCTTTTTCCATCATGTCTTTCTCTGTATTTCCCTCACCCCTTTCTGATTTCCTCCTCCCTTTCTCCCTTTCTTTCTCTCTCTCTTTTTATTCCCGTTATTTATCGGCGCCTCTCGCT
This sequence comes from Zeus faber, assembly GCF_960531495.2. NCBI lineage: Eukaryota > Metazoa > Chordata > Actinopteri > Zeiformes > Zeidae > Zeus > Zeus faber. Next base: position 31,713,704 of record NC_137199.1, read on the forward strand.
CCAAACCTCCTCCCCCGTTCCTCCCTCCCTCAAACCATCGAGGAAAGAGGGAGAAAGAAAAGCGGAGGGAACATCTGTGGCCCCTTGCATGGAAAAATGTATTTTTCTGGCTCCTGAAAAAAAGCGAGGGAGCGGAGAGCATCACTCAGCGCTCGCTGAACGACTGTTCCGGGACCAGACCCGACGCCAAGCGGCCTCCAGCACGACGGCTCCAGCACCACGCGCCCAAAACAAGGAACAGGTTTATTACAGCGACGCCTCCTTCCCTTTCTTCCTTTCTCTCTCTCTCTCTCTCTCTCTCTCTCTCTCTCTCTCTGTCCATTCTTTCCATCACAGCTGTTCAATCTGAATTCTACACTTTAATGAGCGGGGACGGGCTCTCAAGCGGAGATTCTCAACCGTGGGGTGGCGGCCCCACGTGGGGTCACTTGACGTGCGCTCGGGGTCATTTGATCGATGGATTCTTTTTCTAAAACGTGCGTTGGAACGGGTCTGAAATATCTCATCATCCCTCCGCAGCTCCCTCCACGCGCTACGCCTGTATTAAAGCAGCAGATGCTCAAATTCATACAAAACAGTTTCCTGAGATGTAATGTGGAGTTAAAATAATAGTGAGAAAGAATGTTATTAAGCCCAAATATTAATTGTAATGCATAGAATTATTGCTGCTGGCTCCAAATAAATCTTCTTCTTTTTCTTTCGGCTCCAAATGAATAATAAAGGTAAAATGAAAAGGACACGGAGACATTCTAATTGCTCCATTTTAAACCATGCAAACAAAGCATCATATGACCTCCAATCACATGACTTAATAGAACCTGTTGATACTTAACATTTCGGAACAGGAATGAAGCTCATGACCAGCGCAGTCCCCCTGGTTCTGCAGTCCCCTGGTGGTCCACGAGGGAACTGCAGAGGCATCGCAGGATCATTGGCAAAACAAAGATTGTCGTGTTTGTTTTTTCATCAAATGTCATCCAAATTTATGACATTTTTATGAATGTCCATGAAGTTAAATATGATCGTATGTATCTGTGAGATGTTGCACTGTGACGGAGACACATGGGACTGTTGTGCGAATAAACTGTGAGAGGTGGGACTCGACGACGAGGACTCAAAGCAGGACAGGAAGCAGCTCCTCTTCAAGGCTCTGAGGTTTTCGTTGTAGTTTTTTTTTTGGTGAATGTACTTGGACTGGACTGTGCTGCTGACTCAGCTTTTTACTTTGATTGTGTTTGATCATTGGTTTGTTTTCCATCGATCCCGCTGTGTTTTCTGGGGAAGCTCTGCAGGGATGAGATTTTCTCCACCTGTGGAAGAGAGTGTGTGTGTGTGTGTGTGTGTGTGTGTGTGTGTGTGTGTGTGTGTGTGTGTGTGTGTGTGTGTGTGTGTGTGTGTGTGTGTGCGTGCGTGTGTGCGTGCGTGCGTGTGTGTGTGCGTGTGTGTGTGTGTGTGTGCATGTGTGTGTGTGTGTGTGTATAAATAATCCTGGAGGAGGCTTAAGACCATCTACTTCTCAATCAATAGAACGGCAGAAACAGAACATTTTGGGGAAAAGTTTTTTGTGGAAACATCTGGTGCTGCTTTGTGTCTGTGTGTCCACTGGCTGAAGGGGCAAGAGACATGGACCCGGAGAGAGAGACAGAGAGAGAGAGAGAATTATGTGTTTATGCGGTAAAGAGAAGAAAAAATAAAACATGCCGCTTTGCAAAGGAGAGAGAAACGGAAGAGGATGAGGTCAATGGGGGGAGAGAGAGAGAGATGGAGAGAGAGAGAGAGAGAGAGAGAGATGGAGGGAGGGGGGGGGGACCCACCAAGAAGGACAGGAGTCAGACTGTTCCTTCTCCCACAACAATCTGGCAACAGTTTGTTTCTCTTGTTCCCTCCATCTCTCCGTCTCTTATCGCTCCTTTTTTTCACTTCTCTTTCTCTCTCTCTCTTTTTTAATCAGCGCTGTCACTCTCATCTCACCCTTTCTTTCTTTCTCTCTCTTTTTTCTCTTTTCTTTCTTCCTTCCTTCCTTCCTTCCTTTCTGTCTTTCTGTTCCTCCCTCCATCTCTCCGTCTGGGTTTTGGAAGGACTTTCAGGACTTGGTGAATAACATTGGTTGCTACAGTGTTTTTAATTGTGGTTTAATTGAGTGTTAAAATTAAAATTTTTAAAGTTCTAATTGGTGACCCAAAATAGAAGTTAGGTGTAATATTGACTTATTTCTAATGTATTTATGTTATAAATTTTTTTTGAAAATGATTCATATTTTTTTTATTCATTGTGCTTCTTTGCTTTTATCGTGGAAGAATAAATTTGTCAAGTAACGGAAAAAGAAAAAACATAAATAATAATAATAACTATTATTACTACTTGCAATGATACAAATGTGAGGAACAATGGAACGTGTGAGGTTGAGAGTCTGACAGGCTGTTGTTACAGAGTGCACTGCCTGTCTCTCTCGCTCTCTCTCTGGTTTCACTGGCCTCCATTTCAACCCTTCCTCAACCCTGCGTCGCCCTCTTTCCTCACCAGCTTCTCTCTCCCTCTTTTTCACTTTTCACTCAATCTGCTTTTCCTGTCATGACTCGCCAGTCTCACTGCTCCTCATGCTGTCTCTCTCTCTCTCTCTCTCTCTCCCTCTCCCTGTCTCCCTCTCTCATCCTCTCTAGTCTCGCTCTCTCTCTCTCTCTCTCTCTCTCTCTCTCTCTCTCTTTTACGAGCTGAGAAGCAGCGTGTAAGTAATTATTGTCTCTCTGTGGTGGCGGACCACGCCAGTGACCAGAGCGTCTCGCAGCTGCACGCTTCCCTGCTCACACACTCAAACACAATTAAACACACACACACACACACACACACACACACACACACACACACACTCACACACACACTCACACACACACTCAAACACAATTAAACACACACACACACACACACACACACACACACACACACACACACACACACACACACACACACACACACACACACACACACACACACTCACACACACACTCAAACACAATTAAACACACACACACACACACACACACACACACACACACACACACACACATACGCTCACACGCACACACACACACACACACACACACACACACACACACACACACACACACACACACACACACACACACACACACACCATCCATCCCTCCCTCCCTCCCTACATCCATCCATCCATCCATCCCTCCCTCCATCCATCCATCCCTCCCTCCATCCATTAATCCATCCATCCATCCATCCCTCCATCCATCCCTACATCCA
>NC_137199.1:31721976-31724476 GCF_960531495.2 Zeus faber
TGTAGGTTTTATCTTATTTTATCCCATTTTTGACTTGCACTGTTCTTTCTCTTATTCCGAGTGTAAAAGTGAAACTTGCAGGTGTTCAGTGACAATATCACGAGAAGTTTGTGAACAAAGTTGGCCCAAGGACTGAGCCTTGGGGGACACCCATCCTAATTTGAATTCTGGTGGATGGATCCTCTCCTGTCTCTGCTGTGACTGATCAACAACCTGACTGATCTGATCCTGTTTTGTCTGATCTGATCGCCATTGTTTCATTGATGGAAACCAATAAATTGCAGAATGCACGGTGGCTCAGTGGCTCAGTGCATTGCACTGCTGCCTCACAGCAAGAAGGTCCTGGGTTCGATTCCCGCCTGGGGCGCTGCTGGCACCGTGCTCCAGTGGGTTATCTCCCAAACAGGAGCCTTTCTGTGTGGAGTTTGCATGTTCTCCCCGTGCTCACATGGGGTTTCCTCCACCTCACGTCAGTAAGGACCCCCACCAAAAACTTGCACCCATCATGGTCTGACCAGCGATGGACACTTATCACCTGGTCCCCGGGTGCGTCCACGTACGCTGCCCACTGCTCCTGGCTGTGCCCCCAGAGGAAGGACAAGCCAGGATGGTTCAATGCAGAGGAACCATTTCACCGGCACCATCCAAAGCGTGTGTTGTGTGACAAATAAAGATTGTTTCTTTAGTTTAAAGTTTTGTGTTCATAGTTGTGTATTTACTGGTGTTGTGTGTGTGTGTGCAGAGGTTTGTGCATGTGAGTTTCTGAGTGTGTGTAGATTTTTGTAAAACTGTATGACTGCAGTATTTGTGTGTGTAGTTTGTGTTTTTTATGTGTCCATTTGGTCTGTGTGTGTATGTGTGTGTGTGTGTGTGTGCGTGTGTGTGTGTGTGTGTTACAGTATAAAATGATGTGTGTGTTATATTAGCTTATCAGCATCTCATTCCCACCCCCCATTCGTGTCGCTGCGATGCTCCATTTACTGATATGAGCCTGCAAGGAGGCGTGCATTGTGTGTGTGTGTGTGTGTGTGTGTGTGTCTCTCACTAGTACCACATGATATCGTCCAGCGGTGCTGTGACTTCTGAGACACAGTAGGTGTCTAATCAACAGCGTGTGTGAGGACAAAAATGAAATGAAAGCGAGAAAGATAGAGGGAGAGATAAGGAAGAAAGAGAGGAGAGAGAGAGAAGGAGAGAGAGCGCGTGAGAGATGATAAAGATAGCCGAAGGTAGACGACTGGAATGTGTGAAGAGAATGAACAGACAAATAAAATACATTGCGATTGCTAATCTGAAAGACTGAATGATGTTTGGTATGAATTGAAACAATAAAAAACAAAAAACAACAATAAATACAGCCAATTAACCAACCGGCCAATCAAGAGGAGTTTAAAGCAAACAAAAGCGATAATGAGCTGCAGACACCCTCATTTAGAGGAGTTTAAACTGTGACAACCAAACTCATGACATGTGAAAGCAAAGGACGACGTGATGGATCAGATTCTGCGGGAAAGGTGGAGGTGGAGGTGGAGGTGGAGACACACCTTGGGCGGAAATGTGGTTGGAAGATGGAGTGTTTCACTTTGAGGTTCTGTCGTGAAAATAATGTCGATGTGAATGTTTCTCATGAGCAGAGTTGGGAGCGTAACGTGTCGATGCAGCGGGACGTAGCGGGCGACGCACCAGGAGACGCACACGCACGCACACACACACACACACACACACACACACACACACACACACACACACACACACACACACACTCACAAAAAGCTTCACGCTGCCGGCTTATCTGTGATCCACCATCTCTCTTCCTGAGGCTTGGAACTGATGAACGTCTGCACTTCAAAGTGTGTGTGTGTGTGTGTGTGTGTGTGTGTGTGTGTGTGTGTGTGTGTGTGTGTGTGTGTGTGTGTGTGTGTGTGTGTGTGTGTGTGTGTGTGTTGTGTGTGTGTTGTGTAAGTTTGTAAGCATAATGGAAAGCACCTGCATTAGATGAGGCAGAGAAATATTTACTGTGAAGTTATGGAGGAAAGTGGATGGATGAGGGGGATGGATGGATGGATGAGGGGGATGGGGGGTGAGTGAATGGGTAGATGGAAGACTGATTCCATGAATGAATGGATGGATAGAAGAATGTTTCTAGGGATAAATTGATAGATGAAGGAATGGACGGCTGGATGGATGGATGGATGGATGGATGGATGGATGGATGGATGGATGCATGGATGGACGGACGGGTGGATGGATGGATGGATGGATGGACAGACGGTAGGGCAGATGGATGGATGGATTGATGGGTGGATGGACAGACGGGTGGATGGATGGATGGATGGATTGGCGGATGGGCGGATGGACGGATGGATGCTACAGATAAAACGCTCACAAACAGACACATCTGAATCCCGGTGCGGACCCTGGTGAGGCCAGATTAACAGATCACTGGATGAACGGAAGAAGGGATTAAGAGAGGGAGAGGAGGGATAAGGGGCGATCAGAT
>NC_137199.1:31729476-31734476 GCF_960531495.2 Zeus faber
TTCTGTATTCATCAGAATGTTTCCTGATGTGTGACCTCTGTTCCCTCCATGACGGAGACAGATTAAATACAATTTATACGAAAGAAACTCAAAACAAATCCTACTCTTACCTATCTCAATAAAAGTGAAATCTCATATCACCCTTTAATATGAAATGAATAACATCAGGTAATAAAGTGAAATATGTTTAAATGTCACACTGCCACGCCCACCCTGGAAAACCAGGTAGGTGTTTGGTTCAGGCCTTGAATGGATCCAGACCATCTCAAGTGATTTACAGTCAGATACAGAAGAAGAGAACAATCTTTATTTGTCACACACCACACATGCTTGCACACACTGGCTTGTCCTTCCTCCAGGGGCTCAGCCAGGAGCAGTGGGCAGCGTACGTGGACGCGCCCGGGGACCAGGTGATAAGTGTCCATCGCTGGTCAGACCATGATGGGTGCATGTTTTTGGTGGGGGTCCTTACTGACGTGAGGTGGAGGAAACCCCATGTGAGCACGGGGAGAACATGCAAACTCCACACAGAAAGGCTCCTGTTTGGGAGATAACCCACCGGAGCACGGTGCCAGCAGCGCCCCAGGTGGGAATCAAACCCAGGACCTTCTTGCTGTGAGGCAGCAGTGCAATGCACTGCACCACCGTGCCACTCAAGATACAGTCAGATACAGATACAGATACAGATACAGCCAGATACAGATACAGCCAGATACAGATACAGTAATTTACAGTCATTGTCGACATCTATCAATGAGTGGATCCCTAATATCAGAGAAAGTACAATTAGAATGAGATTAAAATGAGTTTATCAGTTTAAAGTTCCGACAACAACATTCCGATGAAGAATTGGGAGAACTTTGTTCCCACCGAGATGAACGCCACGTCACAAACATATCAAAAATATGAAAAACAAATAAAGCACATAGAGAATGAAGCTGATCATAATGCTCCTTCCCTCCGTGTGTTTGTGTTCTTCTCACAGTGTGTTGTGGTAGCTCTGAACCTGCTCCTCCATCTTCTCGGCTTCCCTCTCTGGGTTCCCGTCAGATCAAAAACGATGGAGGTCGAAGGGGATGTTTGAGGGGCAGATAAGATGGGGGTGTTTAATTTCAAGCCCTGCTCCAGCTCCGTCCCTGCCATGTCACGGATAGATGAGTTTAACAAACCTCTGAAAGGAGCGAGCTGAGTGCTTCACCCCGCGCCCGGGGGCCCGGGGCCCGGGGCGTGGTCTGGCCCTGCTTACAGATAAGGAGCTTTTTAAACGTGTTCTCGACCCAAAGAGGTTCGGGCGTAATCTCCCGCTTTGGAGGATAAAACAGTAAAGCAAACAGGAGGATTTTGGTGTTTTCACAGCCACCGTGCGTTTAGTGAGGTTGATAAAACAACACAAAGAGGAACCTTATGGGAGGAAATGAGTGAAGAACTGAAGAAGAAATAAGATTCAAGATCAACTGGAAACCAGGTGAGAAGACACACATCACTGAGAAGAGAGAGGAAGACCATTACACACATTACGGACGAGCGGGCAGGCAGGCAGACAGACAGACAGACAGACAGACAGACAGACAGACAGACAGAGACAGACAGACAGACAGACAGACATATAGGTGTAATTAGATGCTGCATAACATGGTTCCCAAACCTTTCCACAAGGCCACAATTTTTTTGTAAAAACACAGAAAATTGGTCCCGTGGAAAAGTCATTGTGATGGTGAAAGTGTCAAAAATAAATGTATTTTTCCCTTAAATTTGCAAGAAAGGTGTCCTGTCTGACTTCCTGGGGGTCAGAGGTCAGGAAACCCGCGTTTTGACCCGCGCTGCCCGTTCCACTGCAGAACCCCGGGACACTTGACGTCATCTGGACCTGGTTAAGGCTCCACCGTGGCGGCAGATGACCGAGCGGTGATCTTCACCTTGGGGGAGCAGGGTAACGTGGAGGTCTGGGCTGTGGAGGGAGGGACCGTGTCTCAGGAAGTAAAAGAAGGACGAGCTTTGCCGACATCTCTGTTTACATGTAACTCGGGGGAATTAAACCCGGAACGACGCCTCCTCTCTGAATCCTCATCTTAGAACCAAATCTTCCATTTAACAGAGCGTCCACCCGCTTTTGACGACAAAAACTACATTTTGACCAAACGTTTTGCCAGCTACTCCCATGGATGGTTGAATGAAGGTGCAGCCGCACAGAATAATTCGGCAGGTTTGTTTTGTAGAGATTGTTCTGCGTGAGATTTACAGCTATTTTAATATACCCAGTAGAAATGTCTTGGTCAGCAACGTCTGAATCGGAGTTCCATCGGTGACTGGACACAGTCGTCGTCTTTGAAAGCTGCTTCATCTTGTGTCTTTCTGGCTTTTAGCACAACTTGTCATTTTTATTTTAAAGCATAAATCGCGTACATGGCTCGGCAGAGTGCACTGATGTGCTCAAAACCAAAGGGTCTCATGTTGTGTCAAAGGTTTCAGTTGTGCTTGGTAAAGTCAGTTCGCAAACCTCCTTAAAATGCAGCATTGATCTTCTTCATCAAGTGCAACGTCGACACGTTTCAATTGACTCGTATCTTTACAGGAACTCTCTCTGTTAAAACCGTGCTATTCCCCTCACCACTTCTTTCGAAAAGGATTTCCTCCTTTCATCGCTTCACCTCTGCCAGCTCCAACCTGACGGTGTTGGAGCAGCGCCGGCGGACCGGCTCCGGGTCACGCTCGTCACGGTCATGTTGCTCGGGCCGACACGGTGACTTGAACCCAGCACCTCCCGCCTCGGGGTGGTCTCCTCGCTCGCCCCGCCAGTGCTCTGCCCCCACGGGGGGAAGGAAAGTTTCCCCTTCCTTCTGGCAGGATCTGAGCAAGCCACGCTTTCCTGGTCGATCGTCTCAAACCGCTGAGAAGAAAACAGCTTAGGAGCTTAGGGCTCTGATGAACTGCTCAGGATCTGGAGTTTCAGCCTGAATCTCCATTCAAATACCGCTGGAGGCAGGAGGAGAGGGGGGCACGGAGAGAGAAAAACCTGATCCTGGTCCAGTCACACAATCACACATGTGCAATTTATTTCAACAAGTTGGGCTTTGAGGATTTCATCTCAAACTGGCACCGATATTGTTCTACAGGAAAAACACCAAAGAGATCATAAAAGATGTCAGCGCAGATTCCTATAAATGATAGGTGTTAGACCAAAACACCATGTGGGATATTTCACAGATCGTAACTGTTCCTCACTTTGACTTCAGAGTGGAAATATTATGCTCCATTATAGAGAAGTTAATAAGAGTCTCTGAGGTCGCCAAAACCATGTTTTTGAAGTTTTTTTCTGAAAATACCACTCCCATGATGCAGTCGAGCCATTGTGACATGCCTCTAAACCTGACTGTTCCAAAACGGCTGTTACTGTGTGGAGCTTGAATTGTGAATGAGCAGCCGAGCCCCGAGTTCTGCGCCAACGGGGCTTGAGCTCCACCTCGGGGCTCCCTGGTTTTTACTCTGTAACTTCCACTGCTTTCACCTCGTCGTTCCACCAAAATGTGTTGGTGAACAGATTGGAGGTGAGAAATAATCAATCCAGTCGTTGAATCTTCATCATGTTACATCTACGAGACCTCATTGTAAACTTTGTTCTGACTTTGGTTGCCGTGCTCCAGGGTTGTGGCAGACACGGACACCGCACCACCACGCACCGGGACTCGAGCACACGGGGATTTTATGTTTCATGTAAACATCGGAAAATTAGATTAAATGAAATTAAATAAAATTAAATTAAATTAAATAAATACATCTACAATAAAAACACACTATTTTTATTGGTCTTGTTTGGAGAAAGGCACAGTGGATGGGATGGAGCACAAGACCATTTAAAGCGTTTTGTTCACAGCCATTACTTTGTCATTAGTTTACCTCATGATTCAACACTTTGACCACGTCTAAAATGAACATCCATAATGAAACATTATATATATGACAGAAAATAGGGAAAAGCCGAATAGGTTGATCCCCTTTAAGCTGCATGAAGTGGAATTCAAGGAAAACATGAAAAAGTGCGGGAAACACGAGCCAATGTAGACGTAATCACCTGTGATGTCATAGCGAGGAGGTACGATGTCGCACAAAAGTAGCGATGCGGGACACAAACGATCAGTTCATAGCGAACAAATCTTGTAAATGAATCAGGAGTCGGGAGTCATTCCGAGAAAATAATCGTTCCTTAATCTTCAACTTTCAAACTGAAAATTATTAGAGGAACAAATGAATGTGGAGAAAAACACAGATGGAAGTGACATCCACTGTGTCTGGCTGACACTTCGTATTTCTCTGCCGAATACCACCAAATACCTCTTTTTGAGAGAATCAGTAATTAAAAGATTTTTTGCGAGCCGCAACTCCCATTGTTCCACCTGAATAAATGATTATTTGGAGAATTCCACTCACAGCTCGGCACCAAAATGGGCTCTTCTGCTGCGTACATGGTTCAGGAAGTCGAAAAAAAACAAACAACTCTTTTTGCTGAGTGACTCGTCAAGAACCGACTCTCAACCAAGAGTGGAAACTTCCATCGCTTTCAAATGCATCGCTCTTTATTGCATCGGCCTCGTTAACAACAGAAATGTTTTTTTTGGTTTGTACAAATAACTCTCTCACATGAGTTCAGTTTGGGTTCCTTTCTCAACACTTTAGACATTTACCTTCCAACTTCTTACAACATGCAGCGATGGGTCAAGTGTGAGTCCTGTTCAGTGTTTTTGGCGTTTCCTCCTTCGGACCAGTTGGCCGACTGGTACCAGGTATGGTTCCAGTTAGCAGCTGACATGAGATCATAATCAAATGGACACCTGCTGGGATTACCCAGAAGCCCCTGCTCATATGGGCCACATTACCGGTCTTTCTAATTGGCTGACTCCCCTGTGAGAACTAAAAGCGCCGCGCTGTGATTGGTGGATATTTCACAGCGCCGTCCCTGCGGGGGCGGAGCTGCGGAGCTGAGAGGTTTGCTGTTGGGTATTAAA
>NC_137199.1:31739476-31751976 GCF_960531495.2 Zeus faber
TCACTCAGTGAAAAGATGGGTGTGATTTTTCTCGACCGTGTTCTCCGTTTGATTGCGTTGGTTTCCTGCACGGTGAGCCAGGCAGCGCTTCCTGGACGGTGACAGAGGCTTCATTATTTTCAGTTTGTGAGCTTGAGCGACGACGCTTCTGACGGAGTGACTCACGACTCTGATGTGTTCACTGCCAATGAACGCTTGTGATTCTGACATCACTTGTTTGTGTTTCTAGTGATTAATATATTAAAATATAATAATGTATATTTCACGGTGGTGTCGCTGTGGGATTATCTCACTGTAGAAAGTGGACCGTTGTAAACATTAATTTAAAGACTGTTTAACAGCTCAGCAGTAGCTGGAGAAGATTGGAAGATATTTACTTTGATAAGATATGTAATACTGTGTAATATAATAATGTAAAATTCTTAACTGAATAGGAGTTGAAAAGGATGTGAAACCCTGCTGTGGAAGTAGTGATGAAGCCTGGTCCTACAGCCTGTCATGGTACTGTTCAACTCAACAACCACCTCAATGCTACACTGAATATACTGAATTATATCAAATATGACAAGATATGATATCAAATTATATCATATCTTAAGATATGATGTGATATGAAATGATACAATGTGATACAATATGATATATAATATGATATGATACGATATGTTATGATATGATATGATATGATACAATATGATATATAATATGATACAATATGTTATGATATGATATGATATGATATATGATATGATATATAATATGATATGATATGATATGATATATAATATGATATGATATGATATGATATATAATATGATATGATATGATATATAATATGATATGATATGATATGATATATAATATGATATGATATGATATATAATATGATATGATATGATATGATATATAATATGATATGATATGATATGATATATAATATGATATGATATGATATATAATATGATATGATATGATATGATATATAATATGATATGATATGATATGATAATGATACAATACAATATGATATGATATGATATGATATTATACAATACGATATGATATGATATGATATGATATGATATGATATGATATGATATGATATGATATATGATATGATATGATATGATAATGATACAATACAATATGATATGATATGATATGATATATGATATGATATGATATGATGTGATATGATATGATAATGATACAATACAATATGATATGATATGATATGATATATAATATGATATGATATATAATATGATATGATATGATATGATATATAATATGATATGATATGATATGATATATAATATGATATGATATGATATATAATATGATATGATATGATATGATATATAATATGATATGATATGATATATAATATGATATGATATGATATGATAATGATACAATACAATATGATATGATATGATATGATATTATACAATACGATATGATATGATATATGATATGATATGATATGATATGATATGATATGATATGATATGATATGATATATGATATGATATGATATGATAATGATACAATACAATATGATATGATATGATATATGATATGATATGATGTGATATGATATGATAATGATACAATACAATATGATATGATATGATATTATACGATACGATATGATATGATATATGATATGATATGATATGATATGATATGATATGATATGATATGATATGATATGATATGATATGATATGATATGATATTATACAATACGATATGATATGATATGATATGATATGATATGATATGATATGATATGATATGATATGATATGATATGATATGATATGATATATATCAGGGGTGCCCAATACGTCGATCGCCATCGACCATTCAAAAAAATAAAAAATCTGCAAGGAAAAGACAAAACCGTGGTCAACATGATCAGTTCAGTTCAGTCGTGCAACTTCTGTTCTCAAAGCTGCAGCGCCATGATTTGGGGAACTTTCAAAACGTTGCATCAAAGCTGGAGACCCAAGGGAAGGCAGGGAGGGGAGGGAGGGGAGGGAGGGGAGGGAGGGAGGGGAGGGAGGGGAGGGGTGCGAGGAGCGCCCCCTCAGTGCGCGCTACACAGAGCAGATTGAAAAGTGTCTGACTTGTCAGACTTTGACAAACGGTTTCAAGGTGCTTTACTCGAGCCAATCGCTGCATTTATGTGCTTCCCATTTAGGGAAGATATTGAGGTTGATTCACTCCAACACTGTTTCACCTGAACTGCTCTGCAGTGGAGGACGAGATGTTGACACTACAGGCTGACATTCAGCTCAAGTCCAGGGCTCATGGACCGTTTTGGAACTTACTCACAGAGGAAAAGTACCCAAACATGAGGAAATGTGCTGCCTCCTTGACTGCATTATTCAGATCACTTATTTATGTGACTCAGCCTTTTCCCACATGAAGATTATTGAGTCGAAATAGCGTTGCACCGTGACGGATGATGATTTGGAAGCTGCTTGAGGCTGCCAGCAGCTACTGTCCGGACTATGCAACCCTGGCCAGCTCCATTCAGTGCAAGTCATCAGAGTGAGGTAGTGACCATCAATGTATTTAATGCTATTGTGCCATAAGGGTTCATGCAGGGATGCAAGGTACGCAAGTATACTCAGTATATACATATAAATAAATATATTTTGCATTTTTAAATGAAGGTAGATCATTTTGACCTGGTCATTTTAAAAGTAGAAAAGAGTGAGCACCCCTAATATGTATGATATAATATGATTTGATATGATATGGTATGATACGATATATGATATGATATGATATGATATGATATGATATGATATGATATGATATGATATGATATGATATGATATGATAATGATAATGATTCAATGCGATACGAGATGATACTGATATTGACCCTGAACTTTTTCCTCCTCTCGGTTCTTCTCCATCTGATCCAACAAGTCTAAGTTTCATCAGTTCATCACGATCACGCCACAGAACACGAATGAACAGTGTCAACTTTTTATAGCGACGTGAAGCCAGCAAACAATATTGTTCTCTCTCTCTCTCTCTCTCTCTCTCTCTCTCTCTCTCTCTCTCTCTCTATCTTTTACACAATCTGTATCTTTCCACATTCATCACTCTTTGTCCCGGAGCATCAACTGTGTCCTATTCCCTCTTGTTTGCTCAACTTCTCTCCCTCCCTCTCTCCCTCTCTCCCTCTATCTCTCCTTCTCTACCTCTATCGCTCCCTCCCTCCCTCCCTCTATTGCATTTCATCCCTGACTCGGTCTCTCCCTCCCTCTCATAAAAAGCAGAGACCGCATCCCTTCCTCCCTCACTCGCTTCACTCTCCAACGCCTCAATCAAAATGATTTCTCTCCCTCTCTCTGACTTTTTAGATTTCTCTCCATCTTTCCATTGCTCTCTTACCTCAGTGCTTGTTTGTCTTTCTGCCCCCCCCCTCTCTTCCTCACTCTCTATCTCTCTTTCTCGCTCTCTCTCTCTCTCTCTCTCTCTCTCTCTCTCTCTCTCCAGTGGATGTGTCTAAAATAGTTTCTCTTTATTTAAACAGTCGAGGGCGGTTCAGGCTGGATGGATGGAACATCACCGCTCACCGCAGGATGACATGAAGAAATTTAACAATCAAGAGCTGACACCTGTCATTTAGCTTTTTATGGCTCCTGTCTTCCGATCCCTCCATCCCTCCATCTCCCTCCTTCCTTCCAACCAAAGAACGTCAGCGGTGGAAGAAACGTTTCTCATAAAAAGCGGATTTGTTTCCCTTTCTCGGCCGCCTCGTCATCCTTCCTTTTGGTGGGTTTATTTTAGCGCATCGCCCGGCGGGGCTCCGGTTTCGGGCGGCTCGGCCAACGTAAACCTTGTCACAACTGTGAATTCCTGTCCGGGTTACGGCTTCCAGGCCGTGCTGCGCGGATCAGCGCTGCGTAAATACAGAAGATAAGCCACCGCGGAGCCGTGCGCGGAGCAGCGGCCGGGCAAGAAAACAGCGTCTGAAGACGAAACGCGGCGACGGGTGGACAAGCTCTCAGACAAGCTTTTCCACTTCCTGTTCACTTTCCACGCGTTTTACTGTAATGAATGGCAGGTATGTTGCTTTTCGCGTCAATGCGCTGCTTCCTGGTTCCTGGTCACTTCCTGGTTGGGTGTGAGTTCACGTACCGACGTCTTTGTAAGCATTCTCCAAACGAGTTGCTTGCAAAGATTTATAGAAGGATGCATGGATGGATGGATGGATGGATGGATGGATGGATGGGTGCATGGATGGATGGAAGAATGGATGGATGCATGGATGCATGGATGGCTGGATGGATGGATAGACAGACAGACAGACGCACGGATGAATGGACAAACAGACGAACAGACGAGCTGAAGGTTAAAGTGACTCAGATGAAGATATAGGAAGATGCCCAAAATTTAAGAGATATTTACAAACACGAAGAAAACGTGAAAAAAATGATGAAACCTAAGCAGAGAAAATCGACAAAATCTGGAGTCAAGTCAGCGTGCCGGTCTGTTTGGCATCATCTCTGCTTTTCGTAATGGACTGGAATCTATGGGGAGCCACAGCCAGACCTGGCAACCCAGCGCCTGCATGGCTGTGAAGGTGTGAGACTCCGGAGTGAGGAGCTCAGGTCGGATCACGGAACCTCTCAGCGAAGGTCTGATCTTCGCACCTGGATCCTGCGTCTAGACAGGAGTTCTCAGCGCTGTGTTTGTTCACCAGGGGCAGGTTTTCCTAACCCCGGGCTGATCCACGGCTCGGGAGCGGCTTAGATCCGCCGCCGAGCCCAAAGAGCCCAGAGCCCCCGGATCAGGGGTCGGCAAAACTTGTCGGGTTGTTTCTACACCAATGAAACAAGGATTAAAGGAGGAGCAACAAAGGGGCTACTGGTGTGTGTGTGTGTGTGTGTGTGTGTGTGTGTGTGTGCGCGCGTGTGTGTGTTCACACGTTCAAGAATGCATGTGGATGCCTTTACATGCATTCTTACATGCATTATAGCCTCATCATGCACTTTTATGAGTCTCTGTGTGAGAGTGTGTGGTGTTTGTGTGTACCTTTTCTTATTTCTACACATCTATGTGTGTGTGTGTGTGTGTGTGTGTGTGTGTGTGTGTGTGTGTGTGTGTGTACTCGAGGCATGTGCCCACCACCTGTCGTGGGTGTGGGCTCCTCTAATCCATGAAAACATCCATCACGACTGGTTCTCGCCTCGTTTCTCGGCCTCGACAACGTTTCCTTTGCAGGTTCAGTGGATGTGATCAACCGTCGCTTGGCACAAAACCACAGCGATCCTCGCAGCCCGAGAGCCGAGCGGGAGCACAACTGAGACCAGGGAACCGCTTATACCAAAACCCTGCAGCGAGACAACAATAAACAACATCCCATAACAAGGTGACCACATCAAGGTTCCAGGTGAGGTTCTTAGTAACTTCCTGTTTTAAAACCCGTTAACGGAGAAACTTTCAGAGGATCACTTGAGGTCTGGTCTTGTGTTGTCTTCTACCTTCCAGTCCAGTTGCGTGACTGTGGAAAAGTATAGATGGATAGATCGAGAGCGGTGGATCTCAAAGTGGGGTCGGGGGACTCCCAGGGGTCCTACTGGAGGTTCCAGGGGGTCCCCAGAAAAATGATCAATTCACCGTTATTTAATTTCCAAGACTTGAACGACAATAATGACTGAGTAGAGACATTAAACCAGATCTAACAATCAACATCTAACCTGAGTGGATCAGCTCGGGCTCCGTGGCCTCATCCTTCCCAATGTTTGGTCCTTGAAATGAAAAACTTTGATCAAGAGGAGACGATTTAGACACAGAGCTGGAGCATCCAGTGATGAGGAACAGCACAGTGATGATCAACAATAATACTCCACATGCTGATATTCTTTTGCCATAATGAGGTATTGGGAAGGATCCTTACAAAATACTGAAACTTCATCTGATGCTTCAGCACATTGACCTTCCTCAGAGTTCCTGCAAACCCAGACGGCGGCATTTTGTTTTGAAAGCATTTAGCCTCATCAGGGAGAAGACAACCTGCCGCCCACCCAGACCGAGGGGAGGGACGTCCAAACACCGGGGCTTCGGCCAAAGGTTCTGTCTGTGTTTGATGCCGGGGGGGGGGGGGGGCTGGGAGCCATGTTCAGGCAGAGCAGCCATGTTCAAAATAACACGTTCACCATCGTTGGCGTTGGGCTCAGAAGTTCACTTTGATAAGGTTTCTTGAATCATTTTTTGCCTCAAGATGAAAAGAGGAACAGACTGTAAAAATGTTACTGGAAAAACAAGTCAGTTAATAAACACACACACACACACACACACACACACACACACACACACACACACACACACACACACACACACATACTCACACACACACACACACACACACACACACACATACACACATACACACACACACACGCGCGCGCACACACAGTCACACACACACAGTAACACACACACACACACACTCGCACACACACACTCGCACACAGACACTCGCACACACACACTCGCACACAGACACTTGCACACACACACTCACACACACTAACACACACACTCTGACACATGCACACGCACACAGCTGCAGTTGCATTTGCAGTAAAGCTAAAATCCTCGGAGGTGGAGCAGAACAGGCTGGAGGACTCTGCGTATGAGCGACTCAGAGCAGCAGTAAATCACAGTAATCACAGGAATCCTGTTCAGACTGAATGAAGTTATTGGTTTCATCTGCAGATTCTGATTTTTGTTTCGTTGAAGAGTTTCCGATGCTCCCCGGCCTCGTTTGATGAGCCTGATGAGGATTTCTGGCTGGCGGCTTCGCTTGGATTCGGCTGTTTTCAGAAATCTATTTTGTCTTTTTTTCACCGGGAAACCTGAAGTGGTGGAGTTTTTCACTTTTCGTTTGGAGCTGAAAGGGCAGGTTCTCTGTCTTTCAACCCTTAAAACGTCCGTCCCATCGTTTCCAGCCGTTCACAGCACAGCCTCCTGGAATGAGTCATATCACAGTTTAATTACAACTATTTGGTGTCATCACCGCAGTACATCCAGAGTGTAACTTTGTGTTCAGCCAGGTTGCTAATAGGAAGCAACACAACTTCCTGTTTCTAGTCTGTTACTTCCTGTTTCTAGTCTTTTACATCTGATTTCTGGTCTCTTACTTCCTATTTCTAATCTGTTACTTCCTGTTTCTGGTCTCTTCCTTCCTTCCTTCAATTCAATGGAGCCAAAAGTCAATATAACCCTGAAAAACCTGCATAAACAATGTACAGTTTCTGGTTATATTGTTGTTCCTGTTTCCAAAAGGGGGATTACATGTTTTTTACAGACTTAAACTTTTGGTAAATTTGAGTAAATATGAGTTTATGTTTGAGATTTGCCAGTGATTGCCTATAACTGTGTGTGTGTGTGTGTGTGTGTGTGTGTGTGTGTGTGTGTGTGTGTGTGTGTGTGTGTTTGTGTGTGTGTGTGTGCATGAGCAGGATCATGGGGTATTTTTGAGTGTGTGTTTTTGATTTGGGTGTGTGTATTTAAGCGTGTATATCATAGGTCCATACATTCTCAGTTTTGTGCGTTTCGGCGTCACCCGACACGGCGACCGCAGTCTGATGAAACGGCGGCGTTAGCGGTTGCCATGGAGATTAACTGACATAAATGAAGGCGAGTGCGGTGCTCAGGGAGGTCACATGGGTTCAGGTTGCACCAATCACAGGAAACGTCTCAAACAAGGGCTCAGGTCACAGATCACTGCCGTCTGGGGAGGAACAGGGTTCTCTCTCTCTCTCTCTCTCTCTCTCTCTCGCTCGCTCTCTTTTTTCCTCCCTCTCTTTGTTCCTATTTCCATTTTACTTTTGTTTATTCTTAATTTTGTTTTTCCATCGCTGTCTTTGCTTTTTTCCATTATTTCTGTCTCTTTCTCTTTTCTTTGGCCCTCCTGTGTCCTCTACTCTCTTTAAATTTCATTCATCAAAGTCTTTTTATCTGTATTTATCTCTCTTTCTCTCTCTTTTCTTCCAATTTTTTTCTTATTTATTTTCATGTTTCTTGCTGATCTCCCTCTCTCCCCCTCCTCACTCCCGCACCCGCCTCTCTTTCCTCCAAATCCCCTCTTCATGTCGTCTGGCGCTGAGTGAGGATCTGACTCTGCTCCAGCGAGGAACAAGGGAAACAGTCAAATGAAGAAGGAGAAGAGTGACAGAGACGGGAAGGGAGAGGGGGGGGGGGGGGGGGTGTAGATTCAAAGCTTTCATATCACTTTAAATTCATCCTCTGCTTTTGAAGCATGCCAGCGTAAGTCCAGCGCCTTGCTCAAGGGTAACGGCAGCAGTGTGTACCTTGTGGGCAATGATGTCTGTGTTCTCCCTATAAAATGGAATTTTGAAAATGCCATTTGAACAGTTGTTGTAACAGTTGTCTAAGGCTTCTCAAAGCCTCACCTTCACCCTCCCACACAGCGACGACACATCAGCCTCCGGGAGCCCATCAGCCCGTCTGCAGCTCTTCTTGTACTTGCTTCTGAATACGCCAACGCGTACGCAAGATGGCTGCCTCGCGTGCCCTGCGTTCCTTTGGGGCGTTGGTCGCACGTCTTCAGAAATGAACGCCGCACGTCCGCAAGATGCAATTCAACTCATGACCAGCGAGGGCAGGATATTCAAGATTCAATATTAACGTTATTGTCCCACAAAGTGTAATATTTGTCTTGGGCTTCATCCATGCTGCAGTCATAATATACAAACATTGCACATGAAAAAAAACATACAAAGATGTTGGTCAAAAAAAACCAAACAAACAGCAAGGTTCATAAAAATTACCACTAGACAAACAGAAAAACAAACATGACACATATAAAAGGAAAGATCTGCACAAATCCCTCAATAAAAGCAAGGATCCTCCGGTGTCCGTATTGGCCTCGTCATCTTATCTGTCGCTATTTAAAAGTTTAATTGACACAGGGATTCATTCATTTTTAAATGGATTTATTCTGCAAACAAGCATCTGAACCTCCTCCACAATGGCGGTAGCTGATACTCTGTAGAACAGGGGATGGATCAGAAACGATCCTATTGGCTGGAGCAGCCTTTTGCTACGTAGACTTCAGGGCTTGATGCTGTCTTACCTCTGTTATCTTCCATGCAGTCTGCATCAATCAGACCAGTTTGGACTTTGCAGGGAGAGGTCAGCAAACCAAGCTGTGGTGCTTGATAGGGCTCTCTACGACCGCCTGAGAAAAGACTAACATCCATTTTTGACCAACACCATGAACGCTACTCGGCGCAGGAAGTGCAGTTGTTGTTGTCTGCTGCTGCAGAGACTGGCCACACGGTCCAGGTTAATGAGTTATCAATAAAAAAAAAAAAAGATATTTGTATGAGGAAACAGTTTCATGGTGGACGACCACAGGCCTGTGGTTGCCAACTCCCCTGGAATCAAGCACCATCTCCCTCGGTCTTTAACATTCAAGACAAGGTGGTTGTCATCACACCATTTAACAAACCTTTGCATCTCTGAATAGTAGTCAGATACATGGCTGCCCTTTTCCATTAAGATGGCTGTATCATCTGAGAATTGAATGATGTGAGGTATATCATATGAGGAAGGATCCTCTCAGTGCTTGGATATAAAATGTACCATGGCTGTGGCTGCATCTAGTGAGAAAGGGATGTAGTGTGAACAGATCTAGAGAGCAGCTGACTTCTGTTTTCAATATGTTGATGATTTTCTCTCAAAACTTCATCACGAATTAGGTCAAAGCAACTGGACAGAGAGTCATTATTTTCCTTACAGCATGCTTATTTTTGGGAACGGGAATAATTTGAGTTTTTCTAGGTAGAAGGAACAGCGTGTGAGTCCGGAGACGTGTGGTAGACAGGACACCAGGCCTCCGTCAGCTCTTCACTGCATGATTTCGGCAGAAACCCAGAAATGGCATCTGGTCCAGTGGCCTTCCTGGGGCAGGTGCGTGAGAACAGTCTCTGTACAACACGCTGGTCAACGGGGATTTTTGGATTGTCCGATGCAGGTAATGTATCTAGAGCCCCTTTGGGCCCCTGCGGGAAGTCAGCAATTACAAACCTTGCATAGAAGCTGCATAATTCATTGGCCTTCTCACCGTCATTCAAAACACTCAGACCCTTTTTAGCTGGGGCCATGTTGAGTCCCACAGTTTTTTTGGTGTTCATAGAAGGGCAGTGGGTTTCAAATGTCTGCTTCTCCTGCCTCCTAGCATTCCGAGTTTTTTCTGCATATTCCTCATAGCCACAAAATCCCCGCTATTAAATCCAATTTTTTTCCTTCAAATTCTTTTAATTTCCTTTGAAATATAGGGTTTATTGTTTGGCTACATAGTTATTGACATCTGGGTTAACACATTATCTCTACAGAAGTTAATATAGTCTGTAATGGTATCTGTTTCCTGTTTTAAGACCAGGCAAGGAATGAAAGAGGTCCCAGTTGGTACAGGAAAAGCGGCTTTTAAGGTTTCAATGCCATCATTGTTCCAAACATGTACAGTTTTTACTTGTGGTTCACCGCTTTTAAGCAGGGACTTATAGGTGGGAATGGACAACATGATGGTAAGAGGTTCCCAACGGGGTTTTAGCCTTGGCTATGTAGGCGTCTTTAACATTGCCAGAGCGTTTGTCCGGAATTCTTTTGCCTATCGTCTTCTTATTACTTGAATCCAGGCAGCTTCAAGCTAGCAATGGTTAAAATCACCAACAATAAGGCAAGGTGCTTCCAGGCTGTGCTTTAGTTGTCTGTGAACTTAGTCTGTCATGTGGTGCCTGCCTTTGCAGCATTTCCACTCAGCAGGATATTAGCAGTACACCATAAATTATTCCCAAATTCACGGTTGAGATAAAAGGGTCTGAGACGTACACACCGACTCCCTCGTGGTGAATTGAGAGCACCGCTTTTGGTTGACGGAGACACAAGTGCCTCCTCCCTTCCTCCTGCCTGAGTCTGCGTTCCTGTTGCCTTGCACCAGAGAGGGAAGCCTTTGAGGGCGACCAGCGCGTTGGCTCATGGACCTGCAGCCAGGCGCCAATCATGGTACTCGTGTCGAGCTTTGATGCTGAATGGTAGCTCGTCCACTCTCCATGGAACGGGCATTGCAGAGAATGATTGGAAGGCGGAGGTGCTCTGTCTGCTCTTCTCCGTCGTCTCAACCCTCTGGGAGCTGGGGAGCAGGGGTGTGGCCGGGGTGGAGCGGCAGGAGTTGGTCTTGTAGGTTTAGTGGAGCACCAGCTTGGCGTCCCAACATGTCGAGCAGCATTTTGTCGTAAGTTCCAGGCGGAAAATGTTATAGAGAAACTTGTAATGGTTCTCCGCAATAACTCGCATGTTCAGCGATCAATGTTCTTGCCGGAATAGTCGGCGGAGATCGCAATCATTTTATAAGTTGCCGTGGAAACCTGCAAAAAAAGGGGAAACAGGTCGGAGAGGACATTACGTAGGAGCACGGGGGGAGATGCTGGAGGGGAGGGGCGGGGCCAATGTCAATGTTACTTTACTTTACTTGACTTTACTTGACTTTACTTTAAACTTATTTCTCACTTTGTCATAGGAGTTTGAACCAAACACGAATGGGAAACAAACCAAGCTGGAGGAAAACCACACAGAGCCACAGAGTCGGATTCAAACCTTCCTGCCCTGAGACGACAGCACCAACCACAAGACACCGTGCTGAGAAGGGAGGGAAGGTGAGGAGGAAGAGAGGGAGGAGGAGGAGGAGGAGGAGGCGGAGGAGGAAGAGAGGGAGGGAGGGGGAGGGGGAGGAGGAGGCAGAACTGCTGCATGTCTCTTCTCTGCCAGAGCGCTGATCATCGCCAAGAGGGAAAATTTAAGACGTCATTTGTGGTGTTTAAGAAAAGTGAAAAATGAAATAGATGTCATAATATTTGCAGATGAAAATGTTTTAGTGAAGGACGGGGGACGGCGTGTTTCTCCTCCTCCCCTCCCTCTCCTCCTCCTGCTCTTCTTCCGCTCGTCCTCCTCTTCCTCTCCCTCCTCTTCCTCTCCTCCTCATTGTCCTCTCCACTCCCTCCCTCCTCCTCCTCTCCTCTCCTCTCCTCCTTCTCCTCTTCCTCCTCCTCCTCCTCCTCCTCTTCCTCTCCTTCCTCCTCCTCTCCTCCTCATTGTCCTCTCGACTCCCTCCTCCTTCTCTCCTCTCCTCCTCCTCCTCCTCCTCCTCTTCCTCTCCCTCCTCCTCCTCTCCTCCTCATTGTCCTCTCGACTCCCTCCTCCTTCTCTCCTCTCCTCCTCCTCCTCCTCCTCCTCTTCCTCTCCCTCCTCCTCCTCTCCTCCTCATTGTCCTCTCCACTCTCTCCTCCTCCTCTTCTCTCCTCCCCTCCCTCCCTCTCTCTCCTCCATCTCCTCCTCCTCGAGCGTCTGGATAAGCAATGACGTTCTATATCAAAGTTACATATTTTAGCCTTAAAGTCAACACGTTTTATCATCATTTGTATCTTCAGGGAGGATTCAC